>NW_027222586.1:0-29000 GCF_030179895.1 Drosophila kikkawai
CGCAGAACGGACAAACCGAATTATTTTGTCAATGCTATTGCCTTCGAACGAAAACGAAAAACGCTGGGACGAGAAGATGCGATCAATCCAGTGGAGCATCAACACCATGGTAAACAGCACTACTAAATGTTCCCCATTTCAGCTACTATATGTCCTATACTATATGTCCTTAAGAACACGCTGACGAGCGTGATCCAAAATCAAGACACGAGCATGATGACAGACGTCGAGTTGGAGAAGCTCCGAGCTGACGCTGCAACCACAGTAAACGACTACAGAGCCGTATCTTGTTGAAGATATCCCACACGCACAACGAAAGCAGAGACACTACAAGTCAGTGTATTCATCTGACAAGATGAAGCGCTGGTGCGAACTTCCACCCGATGAGCCAGATGAAGATGACGGCGAAGACGACGAATCGGACTAATCTCGCGAGGACGCTGCGATGTCAGGAGAGGCCGAATGTAACGGTCTGGTTGTTGTCCAGGATATAACCTGTACGATACCTATAGTAATAAGCGATAGTTAGACGATACGATACTATACGATACGATACCGATAGCGACAGTATCGAAGAAGAAGAGCAACGAGAGAATCGAGCGGACGCGGTCCAAAGAATTAATAAGGCAGAATATAAGTTCCTTAAGTTCATCCTGTTAAAACCCCCTTAACATAGTCAATAAACATTATTCCTCCACTCGGAAAAGCCATCCCTTCACACACTTGTAATAATATTAAAAACGTTCGTTCCAATTTCTGAATATCGTCATTTCACTTAAAGATACTTGAAGCCGAAGAATATGTCTCATGATCTGTGTTTGTGGGGAAGACAACGAATTTGCCACCCTTTAGTTTATAATAAAAAGACGCACAATAGGTATTTTAATATAAGCCGTTTTAATGTGTTTGTTTTATCGGAGCTGCAGAGTGAGTGTATGTATAAGCTTGGCTTCAGAATATATACATGTTTATGGGATGACAAATGTAGTTTTGTAGTTTACCGCGACAGCTTAGGCGAGATAAGGAAAGAGTAGAAAGAGAAAACAAAAGAGCGCTGCAGGTGCAGTGGTACACCTATGCGCGCGTGACTAGGTGCTGGCGGTCTGCTCCGAACATACTCCCCCCGTTGGAAGAGGTACGGTTCCAACTATCTCGGAATCGATGGGCAGAGCGGCTAGTTTGGCGACGGCTCTCTTGATTAGACCCGTAGCTGTACGGACCATAGCTACTCTGATGACGCCGTCTCCGCCGGGTATGACTTCCTCGATGCAGGCCTCCTCGATCAGCAGGGTTGGGCATCCTCGATAACCCTCCAGAGACTATCCAACCAAGTTTGGTGTTCTGAAGAGTTGGCAAAGTCCTGCCCAAATGCATTTTTCCTGTGGAAATTATTTGGAAAAACAAATCAGCGCCAAGCAAAAGGTCAATTCGTTGCGATTGATTAAAATAAGGATCAGCGAGCGAAATGTTCTGCGGAATTCTCCATGATGTTGCATCTATATTGAAATGGGGCTGGTAATCCGTGATACTGTGAGTCACAACAGCTGCGAATGACGCACGATAGCTGGCATCCCGTGATTGCGCAACAATATCGACTGCCCTATCCGAAATTATGGAAGATTCTCCTATCCCAGCAATCGAGATTTGCGATTTGCTATGATTCAAATTTAGTTGACTAGCTAAGCGAGAGGTTATGAAGCTTAGCTGCGAGGCAGAATCTAAAATTGCTCGGCAAGGCATAAATGCTCCACTTCTATTTCTCACGTATATAATAGCGGTCGGAAGCAACACGTAGTCATTCGGCATAATATTTGAGGCTTTGGGTGGAGGGCTTGGTAAGTGATGATCAGGATGAGATGATGCTTGCGAACATGATACTAATGCTGATGCTGAAGTAGATGGCAATGGCTGAGAGCTCGAGGATGGATCGCATGATGGAGATGAAAATGAGATGGATGGTGCGGATGGGTCATGGTTTATGTGTAACAATGAATGATGCTTCATGCGACAATATCTGCAATGAGTCGACTTGCATTGCTGCAAACTATGGCCCTTGCGCAAACAATTTAAGCAAAGGTGCAACTTCTTTGCTTCTCTATACCGAAGATTCGGGCTCAAATTCAAAAATCGAGGGCATTTTGGCAAATAATGATCCCTTGCATCGCAACACAAACATATCTGATGACTTGAGCTAGTGGCAGAAGCAATAAGTGCACTTGGAGTATATGTGTGCAAGTTTTTTCCCACCTGCTGGCCTGGTGTTTGAGTTACCCAGGCTTGATCCAAGTTTTCCATCATCCTGCACCTCTTCTCCAGAAATGACTCCATAGCATCCCAGGTAGGCAGCTCTGTGATCGATAAATCCTCTTCCCATTTTTCACGCGTCCCATGATCCAGCTTTCGAGTGACGATGTGTATTAGAAGCCCGTCCAAAATCTGTTGCGTAGTGGCCAGGGTTCGAATTGCTCGTAAACGTGAATTCATGCAATCACTGAGCTCCCGAAGACCCTTTGACGATCCCTTCTCGACACCCTTTGAACCAAATATTGCCTGTACGTGTGCCTGAAAATGTAAGACTTTATTATCGAATCGATTTATCAGCAAATTCATAGCCTTATGATAGTTTGCATGTGAGGGTTCGAGCGAGCGTATGGTCTCCAAAGCCACGCCGCCTAAACTCAACCGCAAGTATTGTAACTTTTTAATATCCGTTAGCTCATCATCATTCCCGATGACCGTAGTGAACGTCGCTAGAAAATCCGGCCACTCAGCATAGGAACCATGAAAACGAGCAATTTCCAGATTTGGCAAACGAGGCTTCCTCGATCTAGAAGAAAGTTCCGGGTTGTTAGTCATGTCAATAGATGTTGAATTGGCAGCGATTGAAGCCGGCAATTGCGACTTGCGATGAGCAGCTAAGCCTCGGCTTAGTTTCGCCTTTACATCCATGAAAACTCCGGAAAATTCCATCCGATGGTCGCTCGAGATCTCCGTAAAATCCAGTCGCTCCAACGATGTCTGCGCAGCATCAAATGCCTCGTTTAAGGAGTTGATCCAATCCATTCGCGCGAGTAAATCAGCTTCATCGAACTGATTGACCGAATCACCATTTAAATAAAATTTCATCGAGTTTATTTGCCTCAAAATAGAGTCGGCTTTGGCTCGGTAGAAGTCCACGTCACTTGGGGATTCATTTGGTGCCCGAACCGAATTTTCCGTATCAGACATATTTTTTATTCGATCACGAGAAAAAAAAATAAAATAAATTTAAATGTCTGACCGCGTCAGAGGCACGAAACACCCTATGCTTTCTACCGCGAAAATGTAGAGGTTACAAGCGTCGCCGAAATGCAACGGAACCTTGAACTTGTTGTTGTTGTTTTTGCCGTTAAGTTGCCTGCTTAGCAACAGCGAATATATGCGAACGAATGTATGTATGTATGGCGGTGGCTATATGTACATATATATATATGCACTATGCGCTAATAAAAAACGATTCAATTCGATTCACTTTTATGCCAGATTATTTGCACAACACAGTTTTGATTTTTCACAGCGCGAAATGTACAAAAAATCAAACGGCCGGCTGCGCACTGTTTGTATGTATGTTTGTGTGTTTGTGACCGAATGCCCGCAAACGACAGCAAACAAGCGTTTTGTTTAAACGATATTAAACAATTACGAAACCGAAATGCAGACTCCGATAAAGATCACGTCGGGGTCACCAAAATGTTTGTGGGGAAGACAACGAATTTGCCACCCTTTAGTTTATAATAAAAAGACGCACAATAGGTATTTTAATATAAGCCGTTTTAATGTGTTTGTTTTATCGGAGCTGCAGAGTGAGTGTATGTATAAGCTTGGCTTCAGAATATATACATGTTTATGGGATGACAAATGTAGTTTTGTAGTTTACCGCGACAGCTTAGGCGAGATAAGGAAAGAGTAGAAAGAGAAAACAAAAGAGCGCTGCAGGTGCAGTGGTACACCTATGCGCGCGTGACTAGGTGCTGGCGGTCTGCTCCGAACAATCTGAGAAAATCGAGGCACACGTTTTTGAAAATAAGGCACCAATTCAATAAATGGTCTTACGACGGTCTCTTAATTGCACCGATTGAAAGGACGGTCCTTTAACGTAAGGATTTTCTAGGAATTGGGTCTGATTTCTCCACCGCACACCTCATAGCTCAGATACTGCGTAGTAGGTTCAAGAAACCCACATTTGGTAACGTTAAATGGCAACCCTGGTACAGTCAACACATTTAATACAACCTTCAGCCTTCGGAAAGCCTTTTCTTCCGAGTTTGCCATGATTAACACGTCATCTATGTAAACTATCGCAAATAATCATAATAAATTCCAAACGCCTTAACAATTGCATGATGAAGGTAGAAGATGCACTCTTCAAACCAAACGGCACGGCAGACCAAACAGACGGCAACTCGTAATTTTTGTTAATTAATTATTTTTCAACAGAAACATTTTTTCTTCACAGGGTCTGACATAAGCGGCAAAGGCCACTGTCCGAAACCATTTTCGAATATTGCTCCCGATATTCTAAGCACAACCTATCGTATTCCACAACATTGCAATCAAACACATCTCTATTCCCATCTTTAACCAACAACTTTATGTCCAAACCATGTGTGTGGGGACACTCTGCACTATTCATGTCTACTAGGTGAATTTCTAAAGCAGACTGAATATATAAGTCTGTATTTTTGCCGAAATTGCTCTTAACCGCATTGAGCTCCCAAATCGAAGAATAATTGGAAAGGGCTCACCCGATACTGTCACTGTTGAATCACACAAATCAACTCGCTTCTACATGCAGCTGCCGCTGCCGCTCGCAGCCGCTGATACCCATCTCGTCCACACAGATGCAATGTGACCACCGTTATCACGCCTGAAGTGCATCACTCCAGCTCTCCGCACTTCAGCCGCAGTTCCGCCAGTGTGCTGTTGTTGTTGTCTTCCATTCTTCCCCAAATTTTCTGGCCGACAATGATGACACTTGCAACCGTCCGGCTCAACACGCGACCAGTGCATTTGACTGCCTATCACGGCTCCGGTGTTTCGCACCGCGCGGCGGCGCAAGCTTTCGATGCGCTACTGAATTTAATATCGACCGAAAATCACTTTATCAGAATGCCCGCGAGGCTATGGTGAATCCCACTTCTGATGTCGGAGATAACCGTTATTTAATTTAACCGTAGTCGAGCCAGCGAGTTCTGTTCGCCTGCGCAGTCAAATCCAATCTGTCATCACGCCACTTTTCCTGTGGCCCTTTCACCTTTTCTTTTTTTTCACTCAGATGTCATTCCTAGACAATCTCAAGCTGTCTCTCTCATTCTCTCCTATTGTTGCGACAGACGAACAGACCTCACTCAGTAACACTCCTGTTACCGACTCAACTGTCATTGCGCCTGCGCGCCAGCGACACCTACAGGCTACCAATACCTGAGCATGCCGAATAATTCTGTTGCCATAGCAACAAGCTCTTCAAATTTGCACTTAGCAACCAACTCGCCGACAAATACAAATTCTGAAGTGGATTCAGGCATCATTAGCTGAGTTGTGAACTTTTTGTTTTCAAATTTACAATTGAGTATGCAAATGTATTAGCCGTGTAAAAACTATTGTTTGTGGGGAAGACAACGAATTTGCCACCCTTTAGTTTATAATAAAAAGACGCACAATAGGTATTTTAATATAAGCCGTTTTAATGTGTTTGTTTTATCGGAGCTGCAGAGTGAGAGTGTACAAAGCTTGGCTTCAGAATATATATGTCGGAGACCTAGGTGGTGGTGTTGGAGACATCGGTTCATCTTCCATGATTCAGCAGTTTTTCTGAGTTTCGCACAGCAAGTCGCCTGGGTGTGTTCCTTGTCCGTTCTGAAGTGAATAGCCGTTCACCTCCATTGCCATTCACCTGTCATAGGTCTCTTTTCCTATCTCACCACACCAGTCAATTATCTCACCATGCTTTCACAGCACACTACTCAGCTGAACACCCCAGGCGCCATGCTCACTTGAGTTACACTCAAATGATGCTCACTCAACTCATCAGAATATTACACACTTCTTTATTCTACATGGGGCTCATTATTTTGGTTACATTCGAATTTAGCGTAGTTAGATTTACGAATCTACGACACGGCCTTCCTGACATTTCACGCGTCCTCGCGTGTCGTGTCTTCTAATTACTCTAGACATGACAGTAATTTTAATTAGTTCTCATTTGTTTCTCCATTTGGTCTAAACTTAACACTTCATTTTATTCGTTTCTTTCTTATCAAATAAACATTACTTTCCTATCAAACATTGTATTTCAAATCAGTAATATCAAAATTATAAAATTGTTTAATTAATTTAATTATTTTAGCGTCCCGTGCCTTGCTCAAATTTCTTTATTTTTTTTTTGTTGTCTCTCTTTGCTTTCATTCTCTTCTCGTACCATGACTCTTACTCAACATCTCGTCAATTGGTACTCTCAGGCTCTTGCTGCACACCCGGCAACGCTCACACGCACTTTTCGCGTCACGGTCTCTCTCTCTGGACCCTCATAGCCCCCGCCATGTAGTTTCTGCGCAGCAACTACATGGTGCGGCTGCAGCCTATCAACATTCAACTTACGAGTGCCTCAGCCGGCGATCTCTCGTATTGATCTTCATCCACCTCAACAGGCATCACATTCATCTACATCCACCTCTGCAGGCATCGCTCGCAACTGCTCGTGGGCATACTTATAAATTCGCTTACTTGACAGAGATTTTAAGACATACCGGTCACCATCAAGCTTTTCTATTATCACAAAGGGTCCTTTAAACTTCGGATCCAGCTTTGTTTGGTTCCGTTCTTCGTTTTTGAGCAAGACATGGTCGCCCACCTTATAACTAACAATCTTAGCTTTATTTTTATCAAATCGTTGTTTTTCATATTCGGCATTTTTTTCTATATTTTGCAAGGCTCTCTCTCTACTACATTCAGTATCAATTTCTTCCTCCTCCACCAACGGCATCATCCCCATAGGCCTGGCCTCTTTGCCAATCAATAATTCTAATGGACTAATTTTTGTTACTCTATTGGCTGTGCAATTCATGGCCAACTGCACCTCTTTTAAAGCTTCTTGCCAAGATCTCTCACTCGTCTCTACCGCTGTCAACATTGCTTTCATTGTACTCATGACGCGCTCTACCTGACCATTCGCGCGGCTAGCACCTGTTGCTATCAGGTGTAAATCGATTTTTAGTGATGAACAAAACTGCTTAAAGTCATTACTAGCAAAGCTACGGCCTTGGTCGGCAATCACACGACTAGGTACTCCAAACATGCATATGGTAGACTTTAGTGCCTCAATGCAGCTATTTGTGTCAAGGCTAAGTGTGTGATGAAAATGAACATATTTTGTGAAGGCATCGATTTGCACTATCACATACTCTTTTATGTCACTTTTACCACTCAACTTGCCACTTATATCCATATGCACTGTATGCCATGGTATACAGACTTTTGGTATGGGATGGAGTTCTATTTGGGCCTTGCCCGAAGTTGATTTTGAAAGTTTGCATGTAATGCAATTCTCAACAAACTTTCTCACGTATTTGGACATATTCGAAAACCAATACTGTGTATATACCTTGTCCAAGGTTTTCTCCCAGCCTAAGTGCATTATGGCCTCATGAACGTGATTGATTACTGACCATCTAAATGCTCGCGGTATCACCGGAAGACATCGATTTCGTCCATTTCTTTGTATCTTCCTATACAACATGCCAGATCGCAATTCATACGTTTTCGCGTCTTCATGATTCAGTTCGTTATTTTGCAACTTTGTTATTAATTCTGAAGTTTCCGAATCTCGATGCTGCTCTGCGAGTAACCAGTTATCTGTGATGTCTGCTAGTTCTACGCGCACCTCGGCTACTTTAGTGAAATTGGTGGCCTTATTATCCGGTAGTGGATTTCGGGAAAAAAAATCAACATGTGCCATGCTATTTCCCTTCCTATATTCAACCTCAAACTCAAAGGACTGTAAATATGCCCACCAACGATGAACCCTCGGCGTTAAATCTTTTTTATGTCGACTAGCTTTGAGTGAGTTGCAGTCTGTGAACACCACAAATGGGCGGCCATGTAAGTAATGGCGAAAATGCTTGACTGCATTATACACAGCCAGTGTTTCCAGTTCGTATGAATGGTACCTGGCCTCTGCTCCGGTTGTGCACTTGCTAAAATACTCTATGACTCTCGGTTTACCGTTAATCTTGTGCATCAATATGGCACCATAGCCGTCTGCACTAGCGTCAGTGTGAAGTTCGACTGGAAGCTGCGGGTCATAAATAATGAGAACGGAATCACCAACTAGCACGGATATTATTTCTTGACGCACCTGCTCGTGCTTATCGCGCCACTCAAATTTGCTGTTTTTCGACGTTAGCAAGTACAAAGGTTTCATTAGTTCGGAAAATCGGGGGACGAATTGTCGAAAATAAGATGACAAGCCAATAAATTGTCTCAGTTGAGTAACAGTTTGTGGTGGTGGCAATGCGGCCAATGCCTGAATCTTCCGCGAGTTTGGTCTTATTTCACCATTCTCAATTTTATACCCTAAGTACTCAACACTTGATTGTAGAAAGGAGCACTTGCCTATATTGTAAGAAAACCCAGCACTAGTCAGTCTTTGCAACACCTCCTGAAGTCTCGTAAAAGCCTCCTCTTTTGTAGTAGCAACAATTAGGACATCGTCAATGTAAACAATCGCATACGAATATGCCACTTCACCCAATGCTCGCATTATAGATCGCTGAAACACTGACGATGCATTCTTCAAGCCAAAGGGCATGGCTACGAATTCGTATTGACCTTCTGTTGTAACAAATGCCGTGCGCTCAATCGAGTCGGGATGTATTGGTATCTGATAGAAACCGCTTGCCATGTCAAGACAGGAGAAATACTTGCCACCGCGCAATCTATCGATTTGGTCTGATATTAGGGGCAAAGGGAATTTATCTGCGACGGTGTTAGTATTTAACTCTCGATAATCTATACACAAACGATCACTACCATCCTTCTTTTTAACTAGCAACATCGGACTCGCAAAAGGGGAGCAGCTTGGCCGTATAACTCCGTGTTCACGCCAGAAAGGCGTTTAATTTCGGGAGCCAGTGTGATCCCGTACGCTCTCCTTTTCTCTCCCTCTTCCTCCGGACTTCCAGTCCAAAGAGCTTCCAATCCGCTCTCCCTAGCTTTAATTTCTTTGTATTGTGTTAGTACCAATTTACTTCTGATCAAATAAAGACATCGACGCCCGTCGCGTAACACCCCGATAAGTCTCCGTGTTCTTATTTCGAGTGCATTTCAGACTTAAAGCCGCCCCCCTCCAACATTTGGTCCATCAGAGCCGGATTTCATCCACCAGCAGCTCCGGTGGCTTTAACACCGCACCAGATAAGTCCATTACATTATTGCTGCCGGTCATACAGTTAGGTTTCGCGAAACTCAATTCGTCTTAACTTCTCTGTATGATTATTGTCTAAATCCAAGTCCGATTAATCCGACACTACGGCAGCATAATACCTTCCAAAAATCCAAAATAATTCGGTATTCATTTTCTACATTTGTGCCAAAATCCAAAAGTGTGTGTTTAAATAAATAAATAAATGCAATAGCCACAGTGAGAATTTAATTCCAATAGTTCTCAATTCCTCTTCGTTAACTGTGTTCCCGCTAGCATTTATTTACATTTACATACATATTCAATACAGTCCACTCCACAAGACTACAATCGCTGTCAACATTGACATTTCCCCAAATCGAGAAATTATATCCAAATAATTTCTATACAAGATCTACGGGTTCCAAAATTCCGAAAGTGTTTGTTTAAATGCCTAAGCCACAGTGAAACTTTCAGTTCCGAATTGTTTTAAATTCCTTTACGTTCGCTGTGTTCCGCTTGCGTTTATTTACATTTATATATGTACATATGTACGTACATATATTTTCACTCCAGTCCAGTCTACACTACTGATCTCCGACTACTTCCGCAACATCTGAGTATACATAAAGATATCCACATATTTATAACAAACAAATTAAAACAAAAAGAAAAACTACAAATACAGTCCACTTCACTCCGAAACTTATATTTACAAATTTACAACAATATAACTACATACATACATACAACAATAACTGTCCGCAGGTACTACAATTATAAATTGATTTAATTCGTACATATATTTGTTTATTTGCTCCCTTGCTCTATCCTGAGCTGCAGTTACATATGTACATACATACATAATCGTCTGCAAGTCGACGCTCTAATATTTGGCAATTTTTTCCGCCTCTCCTTATCTCCGCTATTTTGCACTTGCATACGACAAGTGCACAAATAGACATACACACGTATTGGTTCCAAAATACAGCACCGGTCAATCACATAAGTCCAGATCAATAAAATAATTTGTAAATTATTTTATATTAAAATTCCAACTAACGAATTAAGTTAGAAATCCAAGTGCGCTTCCGTATCCGCACTAGTGTGACCGTATATTATTCGCTGCTGACCGGAATTATTAAATTAAATTGCATATTTCCGTTTTAAATTCCAAGGGAGAAAATACAATTTTCCACAAATATAATTATTATTTCAAAATAATTATTACGAGTCCGATTGGTTCCTAAATTCCCAATCAAACTTCGACACATTACTATTTCGTAATATATATTTACAGTAAATTGTCGTAAAAAATATATAAAATGACTTCTACTATTTTGAAGAAATTTACTTTGATTTGTGACCGTCTGAGGCACTTCGACTCCAGAGTCTGCAATCCAGCAGCACCCACTCCATCCAGATACACCTGCCAAATTCATCTCGACCAAGTCCGAGCGCTATGGGATAAGGTCGAGACAGAGTACGAAGCTTGTTCAGAGCTAATTTCAGTTGGTTTAGAGGGCGCTGCAGACACCCTGCCTACTCTTAAGGCAAAATACGACGACACCTATTCCATTTATGAACGGTGTGCTGCCAAGTTCATGGAACAGATCGATACGATCTCCTCCAAAGCGGCTCCAGTCCAACCTCCTGCGCCCCAAAATTCCTTTCCGTCTGGCTGTCGGCTTCCTCTGTGCGAAACGGAAGTTTTCTCGGGCGATTATCTTCGCTGGCCGACTTTCCGGGACCTTTTCACAGCGGTCTATATCGACAATCCTACGCTGACCCCTGTAGAAAAGTTGTTCTATTTAAATGCCAAGACGAGTGGTGAAGCTCATTCCATAGTTTCAAATTCGCCACTAACCAACGACGGTTTCCGCTCAGCATGGAACAACCTGTCTGAGCGTTTCGAAAATAAACGCGCGTTGGTAAACAGCCAACTGAAGAAATTGTTGAACATTCAGTCCATTGAACGTGAGTCCTCGGCAGCCTTGAAGGAGCTGCAGAATACAATTCAAAATTGCCTCACATCCCTAGCTCTGTCCGGCCTTCCTACGGATAATTGGGACTGCCTCCTGGTTTATTTGTGCTCCACGAAGCTTCCAAAGCTGACGCTTTCCTTATGGGAGCAATCCTTAACAAATAAAACCGATATTCCGTCGTGGCTAGAACTTGATTCGTTCCTTACTGAGCGCCACAGAACTCTGGAAACCATCGATTCTCTCCAGCCTCCTACGTTACGCCTCAGTCCGTCCAAACCGACAAAATCCATCGTGGCACCGCGAGTACTGAAATCCTTTAGTACGCGGATTGTTCCCATATCCAAAAGATGCGATTTATGTTCTGCAGAGAACCATCCAGTGCGTAAATGTCCACGCTTCCTCCAAATGACGATAGAAGATCGTACTTCATACATTGAGGAAAAGCAGTTGTGCTTAAATTGCTTTGCAAGCGGTCATCCACTCCGTAATTGCACAAGCGCCCACAACTGTCTCACGTGTCACGGTCGGCATCACACATTGTTGCATCCAAGCAACACTTCATCCAGTGTTCCGAATCCTCGTGATGACGCACCACAAATTCCTGCACCCATCCAAAGAATTTCCTCGTTCTCCACACGAGTGACCACTTCTGCCGATTCCAATTACTGGGTTCCGTACGACGACAGCAAGAGCAGACGTTCCCGAGGTATTTTATCCTACCAATGCCGAGTCTGCCAAGGGAACCATCCTCTTCGGAAGTGCCACCGTTTTCTCCGGCTTGATGCGAAGAAACGGCTCCAGACAGTCATCGACAGGAAGTACTGCGTCAACTGCCTGGCCCACCACCATTCCGGAGGATCCTGTCGAAGTAGCGACCGATGCCAGTCGTGTGGACAGGATCACCACACTCTTCTCCATGCCAACGAGTGCTCAGCGTTATCCTACGCTTTCCAGAGCTAATCCTTACTGTTACTTTTGCTGCGTATCCTCGCAAGGGGGGGGAGAATGTTCACGCCAGAAAGGCGTTTAATTTCGGGAGCCAGTGTGATCCCGTACGCTCTCCTTTTCTCTCCCTCTTCCTCCGGACTTCCAGTCCAAAGAGCTTCCAATCCGCTCTCCCTAGCTTTAATTTCTTTGTATTGTGTTAGTACCAATTTACTTCTGATCAAATAAAGACATCGACGCCCGTCGCGTAACACCCCGATAAGTCTCCGTGTTCTTATTTCGAGTGCATTTCAGACTTAAAGCCGCCCCCCTCCAACACTCCGCAAGCTAAGAGTTCTTGTATTTTGTCCCTTACTAGTAATTTTTCTTCCACGCTCAATCTATACGGACGCCTCATTACCGTTTTACAGGCGTCAATCAGACGGATTTCTAATTCACCCGTAGTGACTCGACGATTAGGTATGCCATTTATAAACGCTGATGCATGCGACTTTAATATTTCCGCTAGTACAACTCGGTCTGACTGACTTAAATTTACAACTCCATTTACTGTATCCATGAGATTCAATTCAGCAATGCTCGACACGGTGTTGACAGTCCTGATCCTCTGTAAAACAAACTTATTAGCATCTATGGTTACACCAAAGTCCTGACCTAGAATTTCACGGCCAATCAGCACATCATACTTTAAATATTTGTCCATAACAACGTGAAACAAAATCTCGATGGAAAATTCACCTATTGTTACAGTAGAAAGAATTTGAACTGTACTAATCACAGAACCATGACCTATGCCACTTATATGTACAGTATTATTTAGCCTCTTGCCCGTGAACTTATCAGCTAATTTTTCTTTTAATAAGGAACATTCGGCTCCTGAATCAAAAAAGTATGAAACGGGCTCACCGTGCTGGTATAGGGTCCCCTTCGGATCGACTACGGTGCACGCATCCACTCGCTTCTCGTATGTGTTGCCCTTGGTTGACGATGATGTGACTGTACATTTGCTTGCAATATGGCCCGGCTGGCCACACTTGAAGCAGGTTACAACCGACATGTCCCTCTTCGGTATGGTGCTGCTGCGAGTCAGGTTACTTTTTGAGTCACTTCCACTTCCAGAATTTTTGATGCGGCAGTCCGCCACCTTATGGCCAGATTTGCCACAATAGTGGCACTTCCCTTGCCACGACGATCGCTGCTTCTTCCGCTCTGGGCCACCAGTGTGGTCTGGTGTGTTGCCATCACTGCGCTTTCCAAAAGAATAGGCGCGCAATTGTTGCTCCAGTTCAGTGCGAGTTTTAATATTCGTGGTGAATAATAAATGCTGCAGTCGTTTGTCTATTTGCGCGGTGTGTGCCAGCACGACAGATACCGCAATTTCTTCGTTGCTCATGTTCTTCCATTTCGATTGCAGCGATGTTACTTGTCTACTGGCATACACAGAGACACATTCGTTTAGCTTTGGTCCACTGCTAAACATGTTCAATAAGGACGCGGCTGGGGTCTCTACACCTATATTGCTGAAGAAACAATTCACGGAACTCTGGCCACTTTATTCCAGTGTAGCAGATATGAGACAGCCATTGGGATGCTCCTCCTTCCAACGAGTTGCTCAGCGCCATAACGAGAGCGCTTCCCTCAAGCATGTTCTCCGCCATGATGATATCAACGGTTTTGCACCAAGCAGCCGCGTCTGCATTCGCGTTGTCAGGGCAAAACTTTGGTAGCGTCACTTTGTTGTTGCGTTGCGTCGCCATTTTGTTGGTTTGCATGGATTTGAGTAAGTCCATGAAATTTTTGTTTTGCGCTTCCAATAAGGCACGCAATTGGTCGTTCGACAGGCTTTGTGGCACGGCCGATCCCACTTCTGATGTCGGAGACCTAGGTGGTGGTGTTGGAGACATCGGTTCATCTTCCATGATTCAGCAGTTTTTCTGAGTTTCGCACAGCAAGTCGCCTGGGTGTGTTCCTTGTCCGTTCTGAAGTGAATAGCCGTTCACCTCCATTGCCATTCACCTGTCATAGGTCTCTTTTCCTATCTCACCACACCAGTCAATTATCTCACCATGCTTTCACAGCACACTACTCAGCTGAACACCCCAGGCGCCATGCTCACTTGAGTTACACTCAAATGATGCTCACTCAACTCATCAGAATATTACACACTTCTTTATTCTACATGGGGCTCATTATTTTGGTTACATTCGAATTTAGCGTAGTTAGATTTACGAATCTACGACATATATATGTTTATGGGATGACAAATGTAGTTTTGTAGTTTACCGCGACAGCTTAGACGAGATAAGGAAAGAGCAAAAAAGAGAAAACATAAGAGCGCTGCAGGTGCAGTGGTACACCTATGCGCGCGTGACTAGGTGCTGGCGGTCTGCTCCGAACATACTCCCCCCGTTGGAAGAGGTACGGTTCCAACTATCTCGGAATCGATGGGCAGAGCGGCTAGTTTGGCGACGGTTCTCTTGATTAGACCCGTAGCTGTACGGACCATAGCTACTCTGATGACGCCGTCTCCGCCGGGTATGACTTCCTTGATGCAGGCCTCCTCGATCAGCAGGGTTGGGCATCCTCGATAACCCTCCAGAGACTATCCAACCAAGTTTGGTGTTCTGAAGAGTTGGCAAAGTCCTGCCCAAATGAATTTTTCCTGTGGAAATTATTTGGAAAAACAAATCAGCGCCAAGCAAAAGGTCAATTCGTTGCGATTGATTAAAATAAGGATCAGCGAGCGAAATGTTCTGCGGAATTCTCCATGATGTTGCATCTATATTGAAATGGGGCTGGTAATCCGTGATACTGTGAGTCATGTAGTATCCACCTTTTGAAAAAAACAAAACTTTAGGTAACGCTTATGTTTAGTTACAATTAAGATAGCAAACTCTCATAACCACCCTCGCTAATGCACTTGCACTTGAACAGGTGGAATGAAAGAATGCAAGAACATCACCCGATTTCACCGCTATATCAAAGCTTTCAGCTAAAACCGCATTTATTGGGAGTTTAAGCATAATATAAAAAGTTCACGTGCAATCATTCCATTTATATTCGGCGAGCTATCAACACCATAAAGAAGTCTATATCAATTTTCGTGGCGAGTGTTTTCGACCTTTCATACACGTGTGACTGACTTTCAATTATATAATATTATATGAAAGTATATAAACTGATTAACAAAAGGAAATATTATTGGAACTATCAGAGTGAAAAGTGCTAGTTGCTGTGCCGAAGGTATGTCTCAGAAATAGGTGCCGTCCAAATTCTAATTTGATCTTATTCAGGCATCGGCCGTTAGTTTAGGCCAGAGGGCTTAGACAACGCTTTTCGTCAACTCTCTCTAACTTGGCTATAGCCGCGTACACCCCGCTATCTGAGCAAAAAGGGGGTGCCGACACTTGGACTGAGGGATTACGTAACCAAGATCGCGCTCAAGGGCCGAGGCAGCCGCTCCTAATCTACGCCTAGGAAAAGGGTTTGGGAGGCTGAAAAGATCGATGGAATTCAGCTCCAAAACGGAATTTAGATCCCGATACCAGCTTACAACGGCGAGCAGATGCAGCAGTGTTACACAGTATTACGTAACTAACCCCTAACCCCAATTCATATTGCACCAGTCCAAATTTAGTTTAGGAGTTTTGGAGGCATAAGAGCTAAGAAAGAATAAATGAGTGACAACTAAAACGCCTTGCAGCGGCCGTGCGATGTGATTGTTTCGACAACATGAATTAAATATCTATATATTCTCTTTTGTTTTGTTCTTGTTAGATTCGATATCAAATTCTATAAAAATTAATTAGAAGGTTCTGTTTTGTATTAAATTTTGTTTCTTTTCCTAAACTATGAATTAACGCATAAATTACTTAAAGAAATTAATATGTAAGACTAAGCAATATGAAATTGGGAAGTTGTTGAAATATCTTTCTCTCTCTATATATATTTATGTAACCTAAATTCTTAATTATACAGCAACTACATCGGAGTCATCTTGGGCCCAATGATACATCGGTGAGAGTAAGAGCTATTGTGAGTATTTGTAAGCGTTTATATGCGTATAAGATTATAATATATATATGTAAGATGATTTGAGATGAGATTTTTCCGCCCAATTAATTACTTAGTTATTGACAAAATTACCTCGTATTGAATTAATGTTTCATGTAAATATAGCTGTTAGTTGTTTGTGGTAAGGGAATATGATATTAAAATTAAACCTTTTTGTACTCTTATGAACATAAACATGGTCGCTTAAATTATTATTGTCTCCGTTCGTCGAGTACTCATGCCAAGATTTATTAAGAGGAAGTAAAGGTAAATTTTACTTTAATTAGGGACAACAGCCAAATTTCGATATGTTGTCAAGGTTGGGTGGGTAGTGAAACGGGACACATAACACCTGTGATCCCATAACCGAGCAGGATTCCATTTCTAGTTGGTGATTACGCGCGGCGGCGCGGATTCTGTACTTTATTTGATTTTTCTTCATTACCACTTTAGAGCCCGATTTATTTAGTTTATCTCGCGCATTATATGATTTGTGTTATAAACAAAGATAGCTAGGGGAGAAAAAACCCCGCCCCATCCGACGAGCTGGACCCGAGCACAGCGAGAATGCGCACCCTCGAACCTAGCGTCTTAAAGAACCACCTTTACGGAATGATCATAGTTGGTAGGTCCTTATAGACCGAGAAGGCTATTTCGTCCTGTTTTATACACTACAGTCACAACAGCTGCGAATGACGCACGATAGCTGGCATCCCGTGATTGCGCAACAATATCGACTGCCCTATCCGAAATTATGGAAGATTCTCCTATCCCAGCAATCGAGATTTGCGATTTGCTATGACTCAAATTTAGTTGACTAGCTAAGCGAGAGGTTATGAAGCTTAGCTGCGAGGCAGAATCTAAAATTGCTCGGCAAGGCATAAATGCTCCACTTCTATTTCTCACGTATATAATAGCAGTCGGAAGCAACACGTAGTCATTCGGCATAATATTTGAGGCTTTGGGTGGAGGGCTTGAAATGTGATGATCAGGATGAGAGCTCGAGGATGGATCGATGGATTGATGAGAGATTGATGGAGATGCAAATGAGATGGATGGTGCGGATGGGTCATGGTTCATGTGTAACAATGAATGATGCTTCATGCGACAATATCTGCAAGGAGTCGACTTGCATTGCTGCAAACTATGCCCCTTGCGCAAACAGTTCAAGCAAAGGTGCAACTTCTTTGCTTCTCTATACCGAAGATTCGGATTCAAATTCAAAAATCGAGGGCATTTTGGCAAATAATGATCCCTTGCATCGCAACACAAACATATCTGCTGACTTGAGTTAATGGCAGAAGCAATAAGTGCACTTGGAGTATATGTGTGCAAGTTTTTTCCCACCTGCTGGCCTGGTGTTTGAGTTACCCAGGCTTGATCCAAGTTTTCCATCATCCTGCACCTCTTCTCCAAAAACGACTCCATAGCATCCCTGGTAGGCAGCTCTGTGATCGATAAATCCTCTTCCCATTTTTCACGCGTCCTATGATCCAGCTTTCGAGTGACGATGTGTATAAGAAGCCCATCCAAAATCTGTTGCGTAGTGGCCAGGGTTCGAATTGCTCGTAAACGTGAATTCATGCAATCACTGAGCTCCCGAAGACCCTTTGACGATCCCTTCTCGACACCCTTTGAACCAAATATTGCCTGTACGTGTGCCTGAAAATGTAAAACTTTATTATCGAATCGATTTATCAGCAAATTCATAGCCTTATGATAATTGGCATTTGAGGGTTCGAGCGAGCGTATGGTCTCCAGAGCCACGCCGCCCAAACTCGACCGCAAATATTGTAATTTCTCAATATCACTTAGCTCATCATCATTTCCGATGACCGTCCGGAACGTTGCCAGAAAATCCGGCCACTCAGCATAGGATCCATGAAAACGAGCCATTTCCAGATTCGGCAGACGAGGCTTCCTAGTTCTAAAAGAAAGATCCGGGTGGTTAGGCATTTCAATGGATGTTGAATTGGCAGCGGTTGAAGCCGGCACTTGCGACTTGCGATGAGCAGCTAAGCCTCGGCTTAGTTTCGCCTTTACATCCATGAAGACTCCGGAAAATTCCATCCGATGGTTGCTCGAGATCGCCGTAAAATCCAGTCGCTCCAACGATGTCTGCGCAGCATCAAATGCCTCGTTTAAGGAGTTGATCCAATCCATTCGCGCGAGTAAATCAGCTTCATCGAACTGATTGACCGAATCACCATTTAAATAAAATTTCATCCAGTTTATTTGCCTCAAAATAGAGTCGGCTTTGGCTCGGTAGAAGTCCACGTCACTTGGGGATTCATTTGGTGCCCGAACCGAATTTTCCGTATCAGACATATTTTTTATTCGATCACGAGAAAAAAAAATAAAATAAATTTAAATGTCTGACCGCGTCAGAGGCACGAAACACCCTATGCTTTCTACCGCGAAAATGTAGAGGTTACAAGCGTCGCCGAAATGCAACGGAACCTTAAACTTGTTGTTGTTGTTTTTGCCGTTAAGTTGCCTGCTTAGCAACAGCGAATATATGCGAACGAATGTATGTATGTATGGCGGTGGCTATATGCACATATATATATATGCACTATGCGCTAATAAAAAACGATTCAATTCGATTCACTTTTATGCCAGATTATTTGCACAACACAGCTTTGATTTTTCACAGCGCGAAATGTACAAAAAATCAAACGGCCGGCTGCGCACTGTTTGTATGTATGTTTGTGTGTTTGTGACCGAATGCCCGCAAACGACAGCAAACAAGCGTTTTGTTTAAACGATATTAAACAATTACGAAACCGAAATGCAGACTCCGATAAATATCACGTCGGGGTCACCAAAATGTTTGTGGGGAAGACAACGAATTTGCCACCCTTTAGTTTATAATAAAAAGACGCACAATAGGTATTTTAATATAAGCCGTTTTAATGTGTTTGTTTTATCGGAGCTGCAGAGTGAGAGTGTACAAAGCTTGGCTTCAGAATATATATATGTTTATGGGATGACAAATGTAGTTTTGTAGTTTACCGCGACAGCTTAGGCGAGATAAGGAAAGAGCAAAAAAGAGAAAACATAAGAGCGCTGCAGGTGCAGTGGTACACCTATGCGCGCGTGACTAGGTGCTGGCGGTCTGCTCCGAATAACTATTATAAATACAAATTCTGAAGTGGATACAGACATTATTAGCTGAGTATGCAAATGTATTAGACGTGTAAAAACTAATATAAATATAAATTCTGAAGTGGATATATGCATTATTAGCTGAGTTGTGAATTTTTTGTTTACAAATTTACAATTGAGTATGCAAATGTATTAGCCTTCTAAAAACTAATATAATTACAAATTCTGCCGTGGATACATGCATTATTAGCTGAGTTATGAACTTTTTGTTTAAAAATTTAGAATTGAGTATGTAAATGTATTAGCCGTGTATAAACTAATATAAATACAAATTCTGAAGTGGATTCAGGCATCATTAGCTGAGTTGTGAACTTTTTGTTTTCAAATTTACAATTGAGTATGCAAATGTATTAGCCGTGTAAAAACTATTATAAATTCAAATTCTGAAGTGGATACAGACATTATTAGCTGAGTATGCAAATGTATTAGACGTGTAAAAACTAATATAAATATAAGTTCTGAAGTGGATATATGCATTATTATCTGAGTTGTGAACTTTTTGTTTACAAATTTACAATTGAGTATGCAAATGTATAAGCCGTGTAAAAACTAATATAAGTACAAATTATGACGTGGATACATGCATTATTAGCTGACTTGTGAACTTTTTGTTTACAAATATACAATTGAGTATGCAAATGTATTAGCCTTCTAAAACTAATATAAGTACAAATGCTGCCGTGGATACATGCATTATTAGCGGAATTGTGAACTTTTTGTTTACAAATTTACAATTGAGTATGCAAATGTATAAGCCGTGTAAATACTAATATAAATATAAATTCTGAAGTGGATTCAGCCATTATTAGCTGAGTTGTGAACTTTTTATTTACAATTGAGTATGCAAATGTATAAGCCGTGTAAAAACTAATATAAGTACATATTCTGCCGTGGACACATGCATTATAAGCTGAGTTGTGAACTTTTTGTTTACAAATTTACAATTGAGTATGCAAATGTATAAGCCGTGTAAAAACTAATATAAGTACAAATTCTGCCGTTGATACATGCATTATTAGCTTAGTTGTGAACTTTTTGTTTACAAATTTACAATTGAGTATGCAAATGTATTAGAATTGTAAGAATTAATTTAAATAAAAATTCTGCCGTAGATTTATGCATTATTAGCTGAGATGTGAACTTTTTGTTTACAAATTTACAATTGAGTATGCAAATGTATTAGCCGTGTAAAAACTAATATAAATACAAATTCTGAAGTGGATACAGACATTATTAGCTGAGCAATGAACTTTTTGTTTACAAATTTACAATTGAGTATGCAAATGTATTAGCCATGTAAAAACTAATATAAATACAAATTTTGAGGTGGATATATGCATTATTATCTGACTGGTGAACTTTTTGTTTACAAATTTACAATTGAGTATGCAAATGTATAAGCTGTGTAAAAACTAATATAATTACAAATTCTGCCGTGGATACATGCATTATTAGCTGAGTTATAAACTTTTTGTTTACAAATTTACAATTGAGTATGCAAATGTATTAGCCGTGTATAAACTAATATAAATACAAATTCTGAAGTGGATTCAGGCATCATTAGCTGAGTTGTGAACTTTTTGTTTTCAAATTTACAATTGAGTATGCAAATGTATTAGCCGTGTAAAAACTATTATAAATACAAATTCTGAAGTGGATACAGACATTATTAGCTGAGTATGCAAATGTATTAAACGTGTAAAAACTAATATAAATATAAATTCTGAAGTGGATATATGCATTATTAGCTGAGTTGTGAACTTTTTGTTTACAAATTTACAATTGAGTATGCAAATGTATTAGCCTTCTAAAAACTAATATAATTACAAATTCTGCCGTGGATACATGCATTATTAGCTGAGTTATGAACTTTTTGTTTACAAATTTACAATTGAGTATGCAAATGTATTAGCCGTGTATAAACTAATATAAATACAAATTCTGAAGTGGATTCAGGCATCATTAGCTGAGTTGTGAACTTTTTGTTTTCAAATTTACAATTGAGTATGCAAATGTATTAGCCGTGTAAAAACTATTATAAATTCAAATTCTGAAGTGGATACAGACATTATTAGCTGAGTATGCAAATGTATTAGACGTGTAAAAACTAATATAAATATAAGTTCTGAAGTGGATATATGCATTATTATCTGAGTTGTGAACTTTTTGTTTACAAATTTACAATTGAGTATGCAAATGTATAAGCCGTGTAAAAACTAATATAAGTACAAATTATGACGTGGATGTATGCATTATTAGCTGAGTTGTGAACTTTTTGTTTACAAATTTACAATTGAGTATGCAAATGTATTAGCCTTCTAAAAACTAATATAAGTACAAATGCTGCC
The DNA here is from genome assembly GCF_030179895.1 of Drosophila kikkawai. Lineage (NCBI taxonomy): Eukaryota > Metazoa > Arthropoda > Insecta > Diptera > Drosophilidae > Drosophila > Drosophila kikkawai. The sequence continues at coordinate 21,936 of NW_027222586.1, forward strand.
GTGGATACATGCATTATTAGCTGAGTTGTGAACTTTTTGTTTACAAATTTACAATTGAGTATGCAAATGTATTAGCATTGTAAGAACTAATTTAAATATAAATTCTATAGTGGATATATGCATTATTATCTGAGTTGTGAACTTTTTGTTTACAAATTTACAATTGAGTATGCAAATGTATTAGACGTGTAAAAACTAATATAAATATAAATTCTGAAGTGGATTCAGGCATTATTAGCTGAGTTATGAACTTGTTGTGTACAATTTACAATTGAGTGTGCAAATGCATAAGCCGTGTAAAAACTATTATAAATTCAAATTCTGAAGTGGATACAGACATTATTAGCTGAGTATGCAAATGTATTAGACGTGTAAAAACTAATATAAATATAAATTCTGAAGTGGATATATGCATTATTAGCTGAGTTGTGAACTTTTTGTTTACAAATTTACAATTGAGTATGCAAATGTATTAGCCTTCTAAAAACTAATATAAGTACAAGTTATGCCGTGGATACATGCATTATTAACTGAGTTGTGAACTTTTTGTTTACAAATTTACAATTGAGTATGCAAATGTATTAGCATTGTAAGAAGTAATTTAAATATAAATTCTAAAGTGGATATATGCATTATTATCTGAGTTGTGAACTTTTTGTTTACAAATTTACAATTGAGTATGCAAATGTATTAGACGTGTAAAAACTAATATAAATATAAATTCTGAAGTGGATACGGGCATTATTAGCTGAGTATGCAAATGTATTAGACGTGTAAAAACTATTATAAATTCAAATTCTGAAGTGGATACAGACATTATTAGCTGAGTATGCAAATGTATTAGACGTGTAAAAACTAATATAAATATAAATTCTGAAGTGGATATATGCATTATTATTTGAGTTGTGAACTTTTTGTTTACAAATTTACAATTGAGTATGCAAATGTATAAGCCGTGTAAAAACTATTATAAATTCAAATTCTGAAGTGGATACAGACATTATTAGCTGAGTATGCAAATGTATTAGACGTGTAAAAACTAATATAAATATAAATTCTGAAGTGGATATATGCATTATTATCTGAGTTGTGAACTTTTTGTTTACAAATTTACAATTAAGTATGCAAATGTATAAGCCGTGTAAAAACTAATATAAGTACAAATTATGACGTGGATACATGCATTATTAGCTGAGTTGTGAACTTTTTGTTTACAAATTTACAATTGAGTATGCAAATGTATTAGCCTTCTAAAAACTAATATAAGTACAAATTATGCCGTGGATACATGCATTATTAACTGAGTTGTGAACTTTTTGTTTACAAATTTACAATTGAGTATGCAAATGTTTTAGCCATGTAAAAACTAATATAATTACAAATTCTGAAGTGGATATATGCACTATTATTTGAGTTGTGAACTTTTTGTTTACAATTTTACAATTGTGCATGCAAATGTATTAGCCGTGTAAAAACTAATATAAATACAAATTCTGAAGTGGATACGGGCATTATTAGCTGAGTATGCAAATGTATTAGACGTGTAAAAACTATTATAAATTCAAATTCTGAAGTGGATACAGACATTTATAGCTGAGTATGCAAATGTATTAGACGTGTAAAAACTAATATAAATATAAATTCTGAAGTGGATATATGCATTATTATTTGAGTTGTGAACTTTTTGTTTACAAATTTACAATTGAGTATGCAAATGTATAAGCCGTGTAAAAACTAATATAAGTACAAATTATGACGTGGATACATGCATTATTAGCTGAGTTGTGAACTTTTTGTTTACAAATTTACAATTGAGTATGCAAATGTATTAGCCTTCTAAAAACTAATATAAGTACAAATTCTGCGTGGATACATGCATTATTATCTGAGTTGTGAGCTTTTTGTTTACAAACTTACAATTGAGTATGCAAATGTATTAGACGTGTAAAAACTAATATAAACATAAATTCTGAAGTGGATTCAGGCATTATTAGCTGAGCTATGAACTTGTTTTGTACAATTGACAATTGAGTGTGCAAATGCATAAGCCGTGTAAAAACTATTATAAATTCAAGTTCTGAAGTGGATACAGACATTATTAGCTGAGTATGCAAATGTATTAGACGTGTAAAAACTAATATAAATATAAATTCTGAAGTGGATTCAGGCATTATTAGCTGAGTTATGAACTTTTTGTTTTCAAATTTACAATTGAGTATGCAAATGTATTAGCCGTGTAAAAACTAATATAAATATAAATTCTGAAGTGGATATATGCATTATTATCTGAGTTGTGTACTTTTTGTTTACAAATTTACAATTAAGTATGCAAATGTATAAGCCGTGTAAAAACTAATATAAGTACAAATTATGTGAACTTTTTGTTTAAAAATTTACAATTGAGTATGCAAATGTATTAGCCTTCTAAAAACTAATATAAGTACAAATTATGCCGTGGATACATGCATTATTAACTGAGTTGTGAACTTTTTGTTTACAAATTTACAATTGAGTATGCAAATGTTTTAGCCATGTAAAAACTAATATAATTACAAATTCTGAAGTGGATATATGCACTATTATCTGAGTTGTGAACTTTTTGTTTACAATTTTACAATTGTGCATGCAAATGTATTAGCCGTGTAAAAACTAATATAAATACAAATTCTGAAGTGGATACGGGCATTATTAGCTGAGTATGCAAATGTATTAGACGTGTAAAAACTAATATAAATATAAATTCTGATGTGGATATATGCATTATTAGCTGAGTTGTGAACTTTTTGTTTACAAATTTACAATTGAGTATGCAAATGTATTAGCCTTCTAAAAACTAATATAAGTACAAATTCTGCGTGGATACATGCATTATTAGCTGAGTTTTGAACTTTTTGTTTACAAACTTACAATTGAGTATGCAAATGTATTAGACGTGTAAAAACTAATATAAACATAAATTCTGAAGTGGATTCAGGCATTATTAGCTGAGTTATGAACTTGTTTTGTACAATTTACAATTGAGTGTGCAAATGTATAAGCCGTGTAATAACTAATATAAGTACAAATTATGCCGTGGATACATGCATTATTAGCTGAGTTGTGAACTTTTTGTTTACAAATTTACAATTGAGTATGCAAATGTATTAGCCATGTAAAAACTAATATAAGTACAAATTCTGAAGTGGATATATGCACTATTATCTGAGTTGTGAATTTTTACAATTTTACAATTGTGCATGCAAATGCATTAGCCGTGTAAAAACTAATATAAATACAAATTCTGAAGTGGATACAGACATTATTAGCTGAGTATGCAAATGTATTAGACGTGTAAAAACTAATATAAATATAAATTCTGAAGTGGATATATGCATTATTATCTGAGTTGTGAACTTTTTGTTTACAAATTTACAATTGAGTATGCAAATGTATTAGCCGTGTAAAAACTAATATAAATACAAATTCTGAAGTGGATTCAGGAATTTTTAGCTGAGTTGTGAACTTTTTGTTTGAAGTTTACAATTGAGTATGCAAATGTATTAGCCGTGTAAAAACTATTATAAATACAAATTCTGAAGTGGATACAGACATTATTAGCTGAGTATGCAAATGCATTAGACGCGTAAAAACTAATATAAATATAAATTCTGAAGTGGATTCAGGCATTATTAGCTGAGTTGTGAACTTTTTGTTTACAAATTTACAATTGAGTATGCAAATGTATTAGCCTTCTAAAAACTAATATAAGTACAAATTCTGCCGTGGATACATGCATTATTAGCGGAGTTGTGAACTTTTTGTTTACAAATTTACAATTGAGTATGCAAATGTATTAGCATTGTAAGAACTAATTAAAATATAAATTCTGAAGTGGATTCAGGCATTATTAGCTGAGTTGTGAACTTTTTGTTTACAAATTTACAATTGAGTATGCAAATGTATTAGACGTGTAAAAACTAATATAAATATAAATTCTGAAGTGGATTCAGGCATTATTAGCTGAGTTATGAACTTTTTGTTTACAATTTACAATAGAGTGTGCAAATGTATCAGCCGTGTAAAAACTAATATAAGTACAAATTCTGCCTTGGATACATGCATTATTAGCTGAGTAATGAACTTTTTGTTTACAAATTTACAATAGAGTATGCAAATGTATTAGCCATGTAAAAACTAATATAAGTACAAATTATGCCGTGGATACATGCATTATAAATTTACAATTGAGTATGCAAATGTATTAGACGTGTAAAAACTAATATAAATATATATACATGCATTATTAGCGGAGTTGTGAACGTTTTGTTTAAAAATTTACAATTGAGTATGCAAATGTATTAGCCTTCTAAAAACTAATATAAGTACAAATTCTGCCGTGGATACATGCATTATTAGCGAAGTTGTGAACTTTTTGTTTACAAATTTACAATTGAGTATGCAAATGTATTAGACGTGTAAAAACTAATATAAATATAAATTCTGAAGTGGATTCAGGCATTATTAGCTGAGTTATGAACTTTTTGTTTACAATTTACAATTGAGAGTGCAAATGTATAAGCCGTGTAAAAACTAATATAAGTACAAATTCTGCCGTGGATACATGCATTATTAGCTGAGTTGTGAACTTTTTGTTTACAAATTTACAATTGAGTATACAAATGTATTAGCCGTGTAAAAACTAATATAAATACAAATTCTGAAGTTGATTCAGGAATTTTTAGCTGAGTTGTGAACTTTTTGTTTTCAAGTTTACAATTGAGTATGCAAATGTATTAGCCGTGTAAAAACTATTATAAATACAAATTCTGAAGTGGATACAGACATTATTAGCTGAGTATGCAAATGCATTAGACGTGTAAAAACTAATATAAATATAAATTCTGAAGTGGATTCAGGCATTATTAGCTGAGTTATGAACTTTTTGTTTACAATTTACAATTGAGAGTGCAAATGTATAAGCCGTGTAAAAACTAATATAAGTACAAATTCTGCCGTGGATACATGCATTATTAGCTGAGTTGTGAACTTTTTGTTTACAAATTTACAATTGAGTATACAAATGTATTAGCCGTGTAAAAACTAATATAAATACAAATTCTGAAGTTGATTCAGGAATTTTTAGCTGAGTTGTGAACTTTTTGTTTTCAAGTTTACAATTGAGTATGCAAATGTATTAGCCGTGTAAAAACTATTATAAATACAAATTCTGAAGTGGATACAGACATTATTAGCTGAGTATGCAAATGCATAAGCCGTGTAAAAACTAATATAAGTACAATTTATAACGTGGATACATGCATTATTAGCTGAGTTGTGAACTTTTTGTTTACAAATTTACAATTGAGTATGCAAATGTATTAGACGTGTAAAAACTAATATAAATATAAATTCTGAAGTGGATTCAGGCATTATTAGCTGAGTTATGAACTTTTTGTTTTCAAATTTACAATTGAGTATGCAAATGTATTAGCCGTGTAAAAACTATTATAAATTCAAATTCTGAAGTGGTTACAGATATTATGAGCTGAGTATGCAAATGTATTAGACGTGTAAAAACTAATATAAATATAAATTCTGAAGTGGATATATGCATTATTATCTGAGTTGTGAACTTTTTGTTTACAAATTTACAATTAAGTATGCAAATGTATAAGCCGTGTAAAAACTAATATAAGTACAAATTATGACGTGGATACATGCATTATTAGCTGAGTTGTGAACTTTTTGTTTACAAATTTACAATTGAGTATGCAAATGTATTAGCCTTCTAAAAACTAATATAAGTACAAATTATGCCGTGGATACATGCATTATTAACTGAGTTGTGAACTTTTTGTTTACAAATTTACAATTGAGTATGCAAATGTTTTAGCCATGTAAAAACTAATATAATTACAAATTCTGAAGTGGATATATGCACTATTATCTGAGTTGTGAACTTTTTGTTTACAATTTTACAATTGTGCATGCAAATGTATTAGCCGTGTAAAAACTAATATAAATACAAATTCTGAAGTGGATACGGGCATTATTAGCTGAGTATGCAAATGTATTAGACGTGTAAAAACTAATATAAATATAAATTCTGATGTGGATATATGCATTATTAGCTGAGTTGTGAACTTTTTGTTTACAAATTTACAATTGAGTATGCAAATGTATTAGCCTTCTAAAAACTAATATAAGTACAAATTCTGCGTGGATACATGCATTATTAGCTGAGTTTTGAACTTTTTGTTTACAAACTTACAATTGAGTATACAAATGTATTAGACGTGTAAAAACTAATATAAACATAAATTCTGAAGTGGATTCAGGCATTATTAGCTGAGTTATGAACTTGTTTTGTACAATTTACAATTGAGTGTGCAAATGTATAAGCCGTGTAATAACTAATATAAGTACAAATTATGCCGTGGATACATACATTATTAGCTGAGTTGTGAACTTTTTGTTTACAAATTTACAATTGAGTATGCAAATGTATTAGCCATGTAAAAACTAATATAAGTACAAATTCTGAAGTGGATATATGCACCATTATCTGAGTTGTGAATTTTTACAATTTTACAATTGTGCATGCAAATGTATTAGCCGTGTAAAAACTAATATAAATACAAATTCTGAAGTGGATACAGACATTATTAGCTGAGTATGCAAATGTATTAGACGTGTAAAAACTAATATAAATATAAATTCTGAAGTGGATACATGCATTATTATCTGAGTTGTGAACTTTTTGTTTACAAATTTACAATTGAGTATGCAAATGTATTAGCCGTGTAAAAACTAATATAAATACAAATTCTGAAGTGGATTCAGGAATTTTTAGCTGAGTTGTGAACTTTTTGTTTGAAGTTTACAATTGAGTATGCAAATGTATTAGCCGTGTAAAAACTATTATAAATACAAATTCTGAAGTGGATACAGACATTATTAGCTGAGTATGCAAATGCATTAGACGTGTAAAAACTAATATAAATATAAATTCTGAAGTGGATTCAGGCATTATTAGCTGAGTTGAGAACTTTTTGTTTACAATTGAGTATGCAAATGTATTGGCCT
>NW_027222587.1:0-97000 GCF_030179895.1 Drosophila kikkawai
ATCAAGTGCGTGCAACAACCTGCTCAATTAGCTCACCAAAGTAGGGATGGTGAAGGATGCACTTGTAACGGTTTCTCAACGAAGTTGGATCACACATCAAAAAAGGATGGAAAGGTTGGGAATGGACATCAAGTGTTTGTCCCACATTTTTCGTATTTGTTTGTTGATCTTTTTGTGGGTCTACGAAAAGACTAGTTGTGACTTAAGAATCACTTCTAGTTTGTGTCTCAACCGTCACCATCAACCGCCGCCGCAACCGCAACCGAAAAATTTCAAAGTGAAATAAAAATCAAGTGCAAAGTGTAAAAAAGTTTGTAAAATATAATTTACAAAATACACAAAAACGAAAAAAACCTTAAAAAAATTAATAACAAAAAACCAAACGTTTTTAAAAACAATCAAAAACAAACAAAACCAAAAACCTTAAAAAAAATTAATAACAAAAAAACAAAAGTTTTTAAAAACAATCAAAAACGAACAAAACCAAAAATCTTAAAAAAATAATAACAAAAAACCAAAAGTTTTTAAAAACAAACAAATACAAAAATGTACGCCAACAACAACAACAACATCATCAACAACAACATGAATGCAATTTATTGCAACTCCTGCCAGCGGTACCTACCCCTATCCACTCAATGGCACAACCATGTGCGGACGGAGCAGCACAAATATTTTGCTACCCGACCCCTGGATGGGAGTGTAAAGTAAATCGTCGATGGATACAAGGGACGCATCCTTCAGTATATGTTCATAAATGAGGGAGCAGCTCTTAGGATTCCTGTTGAATTCCTAAATGAAGCGGGCCAAGCGCTGCTCCCTCATATCGAAAGAGTGCTATCGTTCCACACAGCTTCAAAAATAAATTTTGAACTGTTTGCAGAATACATGTTAATTAAAGAACATGAAACACAAGTGGAAATGAAATCGTTTCAGAGTAAGATGACTCTGCTTACGATTGGCTCAAATTTATCCGATTTATATAATTCCCACACTGAAGCCATTATTACGAAAATGGGTGAGTTCCAAGAGAAGGACAGTGGATGGACCCTAACACGCATAGTTAGGGTCGAGTTGAACATGATGCAATGTGTTCCTCTCAAGGGATCTGAGTATTTCGATCTCCCTCCCTCTCTTAAAAAACGCAGAGCATGCATCAATGTGCAGAACAGGGATGTTTTCTGCTTCAAGTGGGCAATAGTCTCAGCACTTAACCCCTTAAAAGAGAAAGGAGAAAGGTGCAATGCCTATGGTGTGGATATTAAATCACCAATTATCCACACCAATAATATAAAAATTGATTTTACTGGATTGACGTTCCCGATGAAAATAAAGAGCATTGACAATTTCGTGCTTCAAAACCCTCACATAAGTGTAAATGTGTTTGGGTATGATGAGGAGAAGGACAACGTATACGGTCCACTGTATTCAAATGGAATGGAAAAGGAGAATCATGTTAATATGCTTTTCCTCGATGGACCAACCCCCGATAATTATGGCCATTACATGTGGATTAAAAATATGTCCGGGTAAGAAAAAACATAAATAAATCAAAAAAAAAAAAATATGAAATAAATACATTTTTATGTCAATCCACTCATACATATACATACATTTTTGTTTTACAGACTTCTATCATCACAATTGGGAAAAAGCGGTGATAAGCGTTGGTTCTGCAACAAGTGCCTCTCATACTCAACAAATGAGGCCAGAGCTCAGCGCCATGCAGAAAGATGCACCAACATTGTGAGCGAAGCACCCAAGGAAGGAGATGTCATCAAATTCGACCATATTAACCGCCAGCTGGAGGTACCCTTTGCTGTGTATGCCGACTTCGAGTGTATACTCGAGCCCACAACGATAGATGTAAGTGAGAAGACGCAAATAGTAAATAAGCATATTCCGATTGCCTTCGGGTATTATATTAAGGGGTTATCCGGGTTTTGAAATTTCAAAAAATGAATTTTTTTCAAACTTTTTTATATAATAGTACAAAGTGTCAGGAATGTTGTCCGAAAATTTCAAGTCGATCGAAGCAAAACTGTAGGAATGGGAGAAATTTAAAGCCCAGCGCGTCGTATGAGTCACAACTGGCAATTACAACTTTAAACGCGTTTTTCTTGAAACCACTTTCTTGAAGTCGGTAGTCAAGATTTCTCGAAAACTACTGAACCGATCGACTTCAGATTTTCCACACTTCTTCTAGACATGTTTTTCTTGTCTCTGAACGAAGGATTTTTTATATCTTTAATTAGAACCGATTTTATAACCCCAAATATGGCCAAAATTGACGTAAAAAATGTAATTTTTCATGAAAAACGCTCCCAAAAATTCAATTTTTAATTTTTTTAAAAATCCTTCGTTCAGAGACAAGCCAGACACATAAGCTAACAGAAAAATTTTGGTTTTTTGATTTCAAATAAAAATTGACGGAGAAATCCTGCCTACCGCAAGGACATAATTTTTTTTAGGGTTAAGTTCAACCCTCCCTCAACGGCTCATTTGTGAATATTTCTTGTTCAAAATTTTACAGAATTTAGTTCAAACCTTATGTATTAATGAAGAATAAATGAAATTTGCAAATTTGTCATAGGATCTTTTAAAAAAATTCTGGAAAATAGGCCTTTTTTTGTGGTTCTAAACCCGGATAACCCCTTAAGTGTTCATTTGACCCTGCCTTAGATAAATATGTTTCAAAGACAGGGTCAAATGTCGGGCGCACTTTTGTAGATAGTTTAACGTCTGATTTGTCTGCTATTTACGAGAAGTACATGAATTATATAGTCCCCCTTCAAATGAGTGCACAGGATGCTTATGATTTTGATGAGGCCCTTAACTGCCACATATGTAAGGGAGTTTTAGGAAATGATAGAGTGAGAGATCACTGTCATTTTACAGGTCAATTTCGAGGGGCTGCACATAGCGAGTGTAACCTTAAGTATAAGACAGGAGATTTCATACCTGTTTTCTTTCACAATATGTCTAAATACGATGCTCATTTATTTGTGAAAGAACTCGGGGAGATTGAGGGTGAAATTAAAATAATTCCCTTGAATAAGGAGGTATATATTTCAATTTCAAAATATATTCCTATAGGAAAAAATAAATTAGAAATTAGATTTTTAGATACTATTCGTTTCATGCCCTCTAGCCTAGACAACCTTGCAGGAACTTTAAATGAAGGGGATTTCAAAGTTCTTCGAAATCAATTTCCAAATAGTACTGATTTTAGTTTGCTTCGTAGGAAAGGTGTATTTCCCTATGAATATTTAGATTCTGAGCGCAAGCTGATGGAAACTTGTCTCCCACCAAGGAGTGCATTTTTCAGCAAATTAACAGACTCAGAATGTTCTGAAGCTGATTATCTCCATGCAGTTCAGGTTTGGTCCCACTTCAAGTGTAAAACACTTAGAGATTATTTAGAGCTATATTTGAAGACAGACGTTTTGTTGCTGACAGATGTCTTTCAGAATTTTAGGGCTATCTGTAAAGGTATCTACGATCTCGATCCTGCCCATTATTATACAACTCCGGGCTTCTCATGGGATGCGATGTTGAAGACTACCAAAATATCCCTCGAGTTAATATCGGATATAGACATGATTTCATTTATTCAAAGTGGAATTCGGGGGGGTTTAGTTCAAAGTAGTCATCGATATACAAAAGCGAACCACAAATACCTCAAAGATTTCGATCCAACTAAGGAATCGGAATATTTGATGTATGTGGACGCGAACAATTTATATGGATGGGCAATGTCTGAACCACTCCCCTATGGCGATTTTAAATGGATGGAACCTTCAGAAATAGAATCATTTAATATTAATTCTATTTCTGAAAGTAGTGAGTATGGATACATTCTAGAGGTCGACTTGAAGTACCCATATGCACTTCACGACCAACACAATGACCTGCCTTTCTGTCCCGCAAATAGACGTCCTTCAAAAAAATCCAAGACTGCAAAGTTAATAGCGGATCTTTGCGATAAAAATAAATACATTATGCACTACAGAACTTTGCAGCAATGCTTACTTAATGGATTGAAACTTGAAAAGATTCACAATATCCTTCGATTCAAGCAAAAACCCTGGCTTAAAGAATATATTGACATTAACACTGCACACAGGACTAGGGCTAAAAGTAACTTCGAAAAAGACTTGTATAAGCTTTTAAACAACAGCGTCTATGGTAAAACGATGGAAAACAGCTTAAAGCGCAAAGATATTCGGATAGTGACAGAATGGGAAGCTCCACCTGTGGGTCCAAAAGGTGGGCGTCCGAGATTATGTGCTAGGGACCTAATAGCTAAATCAAATTTTCACAGTGCAACTAAGTTTAGTGAAAACATGTACGCAATTCAAATGAATAGGTTGCGTAACGTTTGTGATAAGCCAACATATCTAGGTTTTGAAGTGTTGGAGTTATCCAAATGGAAAATGTACGATTTTCACTACTCTTATATGAAACCAAAATTTCAAGATGCACTGAAATTAAACTATATGGATACAGATTCATTTATCTATTCCATAAAGACAGAGGATTTATATAAGGACATTCGAGATGATATTCAATTAAAATTTGATACATCTGAATACCCTGATGAATTGGCTAGGCAATATGGTTTTCCGCAGTGTAACAAGAAGCGCTTAGGGTACTTTAAGGATGAGCTGCATGGCAGGCCAATGACAGAGTTTGTGGGTCTAAGGTCTAAGATGTACGCCTATACAGCGTCAAGTGCAGGTAGCGAGCCCGAAAAATGTGTCAAAAAAAATAAGGGCGTGAAGCGAAGTGCCTTGGAGAAAATTACATTCGAGAAATATAAAAATTGTTTGTTCACAGGACAACAAGAAAGTGATAGCATGTATTTGTTTCGGTCTAGGGGGCATGAAATTAATACATACAAAATTACAAAAATTACATTAGATAATAAGGATGACAAGAGGCTAATATGTGAAGACGGAATTGCCACAAAAGCGATAGGACACTATTCGACAAGAGAAGGGGAACTTATGGGGTGTATCTCATCTCTAGCAGACAGAGCACGGGGGTTAAATAATGAAACTCTTGCGATAATGAGTGAAAGAAAGAGAGAAGACTTAAAAAGAAAGTTGGAGGAAACAAACAGTGCGCTCGACGAATATGAACGAGATTTAATTTGGCATTATATTAAAATAGCTAAACTAGAAAATCCAGAATTTGTGATATAAAATATAAATTCAAATTTGTAAATAAAACATTGTATTTAAGTTTTAAACTAAAATAATTTATTCAAAATGTTTAGATCTAAGATTAAAATATAATGTATAATGTAAAGTTAAAATTAAAAATAAATAAAAATTAAAAAAATAAAAAAATAAAAATAAAATGTGTTGTATGTGTATGTTTATTTCATTACAAAATTTCAGATGTATTTATCCAGCTGTCGTCACTTTTCGGGAAGCCCAACCAACGTACGAGTGCTCTTTTGCCTTGTCTTTTAAGTACCTTTTCAACTAGATATGTGTTGGGAAATCGGGTTTTTTTCAGCTCTTCCTTATAGAATCCGCCTTTTACGGGATTTCCATTCAAGTCCTTTAATAGGTATGTTATCGGATAAGTGTTTTGAATTTTGTATATTGTAAAAATTTCAACATTCCAATTCGGAGTAAATCCTTTTTCAAAAACTCCCTTATATTTCGAAATTCGAACATTGTCACCAATTTTCAGTTTGCTACCTGCAAACATTTTGATATTATTGTACACCGTTTGCAAGATATGCCTCTCATTCTCGACGTTTACTTCTACGGGAGCCATTTTTATAGTCCTGTGTACTTTATTGTTGTAAAAGTTAATTAAGGCTTGATACATATCGATCCATTTATAAGTCCCATTGTAAGAAAACTCCTTCCACATTAGTTCTTTTAATGTCCTGTTGAATCGTTCCACAATGGAAGCCTTTAGAGTACTAAATGTCGAATAATGATTTATTTCATAACGATTCATCAACGACTTAAATTGTATGCTAAAAAACTCTTTACCGTCATCTGTTTGTAGATGCTTAGGTACTCCATACCCAGAGTTGAAAATTTTTTCCATTGCTTCAGAAACATGTGAAGCAGTCTTAGACTTAAGTGCTTCGCCAAAGGCGAGCTTTGAGAAGGTGTCAATAACTGTAAGAAGGTAGCGATATCCCTTATTCGTGGGAGAGTACTTTTGCATATCCACCAAGTCAGCCTGCCATAACCAATTTATTCCCTTTGTAATAACTCTCCGACGTAGAAAATGTTTTCGTGCAGGAGCATGTAATTCATTAATAATACCCCGTCTACTTATTTTCACACAAGTTACTTAGAATATCCTTTTTTTTTCAATAATACTTGAAATAATAACCTCAAGTCTGTCTAAACGATCCTCAATATCGGTGGCCCTCACATCAGGAATACTAATAATTAACTCCTCTTGATGTGACATTAGCGATGCTCTTATATCGAGTATAGCCTTGTCAACATATTCTTTAATGACTAAGTCCGAATTCTCTTTTGGAAAGTCTCCATTTTTTAAGCGCCTTCGCTGAATATTAAAGTTTCCATCCGTATCTATGAAGAGTCCTGTCCCAGATTTTTCATATCGTTTTAAATTAGTGTTCTGCTTGTCATGTAAAAAACGTCCAAACTTGTCAACGGACATTATGATTATAATCTTATTTGATAATGTTTCATAATTATATACTTAATTAGAATATAATTTTAGCCTCTCTTAGTTCCTCAATTATCGATGTAATCTCATTATTGTGGTTTTGATTGCCTGCTGATTCCGATGCTATTAAGAGCTGAAGTCGTTCCACTAATTCATTTGGATCGTTCCAGTAGATTAATTTAGGCTTATTCATCTCAAGTGTCATGAAACCAGACCCACTTATTATTTCTTTTTTCCCTTTGGGTGTAGATTCGGCGACGGGTACCTTAGCTAAAAGTGGTTTAATAATTTTCGAATATTTCAATGCTCTCGTTCCTTTCACTTGTCCATTTGGTTGAAAATTTCTTCGATACACATTTGTTTTTATTAATATTTCTCGATATATTTCCAGGTCATCTGCATTATAATTATTTGGGAGGTGGTGACATATTAAAGAATAAAATCCGCTTGTGAGTCGCCAGTTTTGACCATCATCAAATTCAATTATATTGTTGGTTACATTTATTTTGTTATTTCCCAACATTAATTGCCCAGCTTCATTTTTGTATGGTCCATATGTCTTATCCAAAATTCGTTCTCGTGCCAGTTCACTAACATTAAAATTTTTCGGGCTCTCTTCAAACAGAGGTTGAGTTGCTATCAATGGAGATGAATTGAGGGAGGATTGCCTTGATAATACACTTGGTGCGTGGAGAGACGTTTGGCTTGATATTGCAGGTGATTTATTTAAGTGGTGATCGGGTGGTGTGAATGAAAAATCATCGTCTATTGCGGGTTGGGAGTAAAATTGATCATCATCATCATCATCATCATCATCTCTATTATCATTGCGAGTATTCTCATAATCATCTTCTTCAGCACTTTTCAACCTCCAATCCGATAGATTGTATTCATCTTCTTCAGCATTTGAATTTTTGTTAGGCGCAGTATAAAATGTAAGTTTCCTCTTTTTCATATGCGGAGTTTTATTTTCAATCTCCATCTTAGTTTTATCATATTGGTTCTCTTTGTGTTTATTGTACTCAATTTTTTTGGTATGATTAACAAGTTCATTTAGCGGTTCAGTTATCGGCTTAAATGTTTCTTCTAAACCCATAGTATTCTGACTTTTAAATTGTTTTAGCTCAAAAAAATTTTTTTTTAAAGCATTTCGAGTTTTATTCAATTGTGATAAAATATTTTGGTTCATTGTGATGAAATTTTAGAATGTTTCAATCGAAAGAACAATACTGGTTATATCTGTCTCGGAGTCCGGTATGCACTGAGAAATAATTAATAAATCATGATCATATATACCTAATCTGATAAACCGACCTGATAATTAGACCTGATCAGTTTACCAGGTCTGATAAACCGTATCAGGTCTGATAAACCGACCTGATAATCAGACCTGATCTGTTTACCAGGTCTGATAAACCGTATCAGGTCTGATAAACCGACCTGATAATCAGACCTGATCTGTTTACCAGGTCTGATAAACCGTATCAAGTCTGATAAACCGACCTGATAATCAGACCTGATCTGTTTACCAGGTCTGATAAACCGTATCAGGTCTGATAAACCGACCTGATAATCAGACCTGATCTGTTTATCAGGTCTGTTTTCATTTTTTAACTGAAATATAAAGGCTGAAAAAAAAAATAAATTTCCCAAGTCCCTTTTCCCAATTAAAAATTTGTAATATTTTTTATATATATAAAATTTTTTTTTATTTATTATTTTTTTTTTTTTTCATTTTTAATCTGAAATATAAAAGCTGAAAAAGAATTTTCCCAAGTCCCTTTTCCCAATAAAAAATTTGTAATATTTTTTTAATTTTAATTTTTTTTTATTATTTATTGAAATTTGTACTTAAATCTATTATAACGTTCCCATCCTTCAGCTTTTGGAGAGAATACGACCCTGAAGAAATGTTTTGGATTACCTCATCACTAAGGTGCGAGAACCTCTCCGGGAGGAATACATTCCTTGTATCCAGTTCCACCATAATATTGGTGCCGTACCTTCCCGTCACCCGCCTGGCCGAATAAATATGAAAGGGCATATTTATTGGCAGCTTGTGAAAGGTAAACTTCCTTTTCACTCTGCAGGCGTTGAAGGCCTGCATCTGAGGGTCTTCCTCAATATCCCTCAAAAGGGCATCGATGTCCTCCTGCGTGACCCCAGTGGGGAGGTTGGAGGCGGTTGAGTTGGAGCTGGTGGAGCTGGTAGAGCTGGTGGAGCTGGATGCGTTGTTGGAGTCGGTGGAGCTGGCGGAGCTGGTAGAGCTGGTGGAGCTGGTAGAGCTGGTGGAGCTGGTAGAGCTGGTGGTGGTGGTGGTGAACTGGTTCATGATGCTGCTGTTGCTGCTACTGTTGTTGCTGCTGATGCTGGTGGCTGAATGATATTTTTCCTAGACGAGGTCCCTGAATTTATACCCGCCAAGGAGCATATTTCTCCTCCCACTGCTATCCACTTGTACTATGGTATTCGGTCTCAAGGGATAGAACGTCTAGCTTTGTAAAAGGTCAAAGTGTCCACTTCATGTGAAGTGGTTACGAAGGGTATGGGAAGAATTACAGTCTAGCAAAAATTTAAGGCATAAATGCCCACAGTTAAAAGTACCAAATTTTTGGAAACGCTGATAATTATATCTTATTTTTTCCCCTAAATATCTAATTATTTCTAAAGGCGGCTGCAAGTTACCAAAACTGTCAAAGTAGTACGAGTCTGGTCCTTTCTTATAATACGCCACCCAATGCGTTCCTTCTGATGATGAGTCTGCTAAATTTATTATTCCACACTCGGAATAATGTGGTACTTTGGGTATCTCATCTCTCATATAAACCCCCCGAAAATGTGGAATATTTTTAAAGGCAAACTTCAATATATCAAAATTGGAAAGTGCTCTCTTGGGTAGCTCATTTAATAGTTTTTTTGTTTATTATTATTTTTTGAAAATGATATGCCATAGCCTTTCTTGTATGGTTGCAGGTACAAGCCTTTACCCAACGATACAGATTCCATTTTTCTGTTATGTCTCTGGTTTTCCTCAAGTTGTGCCTTTGCCATCTTTGCATTGTTAATTGATTTTACAATTGCAGCGCTACCTGACGCTAAACTACCCACAGCGCTAAGGGCTGTTAAAATAGGTACCAATGGTAAAAAACCACCAACTTTTGGAACTGCTATTACCCGTGGAATTACAACATTTTTCTTACATCCCATTGATTTCGATACTGCACTGCGTGCCACTTTAACAGCATTCAATATGTCAAGTGGCTTATGCTTTCGCAATTCGGTGGTTGCCTTTTTGATGATTGATGCAAGAGATTTTTTCACCACTTTCTTTTTCTGTTGCTTTGCTCCCATACCAAATTTCTTTTTTAGCTTCATCATGTTTGTAACAAAATATGATGCAGCCCTCTCACTAATGCTGCTATCCGCTGCTTTTACTCGATCCCAAGCCCTATCAATTAAAATCGAGTCTGCTTTATGACGTTCCCCCAAATCCTTTGTATTTGAATATGCTATATCGTGTTCCCTACAAGCTTCGTCTAAGCTGTTGATCCCCCGATCACCGCGAGCTAATCGTTTCTCTAGCTTCGTACCAGGTCCACAGTAATTATACCCAGGTATATGAGCCTCAAAGGGAAGAGTGTTTATTAAATTATTTATGAGACCTGTACCCTGTTTGACATTTGATTTATGACTGGTAATATTATAAAAATGTTTACCCATTTTATATCAATCTCAATTAACGACTGGTTGTCTTTGAATGAAGTACATATCTCTAAAACATGCGTTTATTAAGACAAAATAAAAAAATCATAGTAAAAAACATTGAAAGTGGTGGTGATGGGGAGAGTAAACATCGGCGTCACAGTTCACTGCTCCCAAACACGATCAGAGCTTTGGTGGTAGGTCCGTCCAATAGCGGAAAAACTAATGTGATGATTGCCTTAATCGAGGACCCAAACGGCCTGAAATTCGAAAATATATACGTGTATTCAAAGAGTTTATATCAACCGAAATATGAGTATTTGGAAAAACTTGTAAAACCAATACGAGGAATGGGATATTATACATTTTCAGCGAATGACAGCGTTTTGTCACCAGAGGAAGCTAAAAACAATTCCATCATGGTGTTTGATGACGTAGCGTGTGAAAAGCAAACTGCTATTCGCAATTATTTTTGTATGGGGCGACATAGAAATATTGATTCATTCTATTTATGTCAAACGTATACACATATTCCAAAACATTTAATACGAGATAATGCAAATTTTATTATAATGTTTAAGCAGGACGATATGAACCTTCGTCACATATATCGAGATCATGTTCATTTTGATATGAATTTTGAAACATTCATGGAAATTTCACGAAAGTGTTGGGACGATAAATTTGGATTTCTTGTAATCTCTAAAGACGATGATATGAAAGCTGGACGATATAGAAAAGGATTCGATCAATTTATTATACTTGAATAAATAATAATGATAATATAAATATAATAATATTATTGTGAATAAAGTCAGTTCAGACTCAAGCATCATAATGACTACATCATTGACAATAGCTCTAAATGGGAATACATCTGTACTTAGCGAGAATTTTTTCCCACAAATTGAGCTAAAACGTAATTATGAATGTGCTCTAATTGATTTTTATACATTCAATCCTATACCGAATGTTGATAAGGGGAACAACTTATTTCATATTGGGAACAAAGTCATTGAAATACCAATTGGCTCATATGAGTTTGATGATATTTCAAAATATATTATTAATAAGCTCAAGGAGTATGAGCTTCAAGACAGTATAAAAATAGAGTGTAATATCAACACTTTACAAGTTCAAGTTATTACTAAAAATGAGACCGTATATTTTAATCATGAACGATCAATTGGTCGTTTATTCGGATTTAATAAACGAAAATTAAGACCACATGAGAAAGAAGTTTACATCTCGGATAATCCCGTCAATATTTTAAAAATAAATTCTGTTAGATTGGAATGCAACATTATAAGCGGGTCATATGTAGGGAATAAACCAAATCATGTGCTTCATGAATTTGGAATCAATGTCCCCCCTGGATATAAAATGAACATAACACCACGAAATTTGATTTATTTGCCTGTGAACACCAGAGAAATAAGCACACTAGAAATACGGATAACTGATCAGGACGGAGATTTAGTTAATTTGCGTGGAGAAACTGTATCAATCCGTCTCCACTTACGACCGACAGAATGATTATTTACAATAAAAGGGGTACTCATCGATCCTTTGATAACATTATCAAATCTAAAGCTGAAGTGAAAGCACCATCATCTTCACATCAACGCCCGGCCCTCACATTAAAAAATAAATTGATTTTGAAATCGTTGGGATTTAATATTAAATAAAGTTTATCAACTAATATTCAAATGAATGAGATCTTTTATGTCCAGGAAAAGCCTGCTAACGATGAATCTATTATTAAAAAAGAGTTTCATTCATATTATCCATATCAGCAGAACTTCAAAGCAAATGATGAAGTACGGATCAGTTTGCAAAACCAAGATTTGTATGTCCTTCCATGTGAAAGTTTTCTCCATTTTGAAGGAACGCTTAGCAAAATTATTGACTCAAATACAGGAAAGACTAGTACAAATGGCGTTAGCGGTTTGCTCAAAAATAATTGCATGGCCTATTTTCTGGATGAAATAAGATATGAGTTGAATGGCTGTGAATTGGATAGGACGCGTTTTACTGGAATAACAACGACTATTAAGAACTTTCTCTCAGTCGGCCAACAGGAAGGAGAAGCTTATCGCAATGCGGGGTGGAGTGGCGGGGACAATATCCCTTCTGGAGGACATTTCAGTTTTTCTGTACCTTTAAAAATGTTGATGGGGTTCGCTGAAGACTATAAGAAAGTCGTCTTAAACTGTAAACATGAGCTCGTTCTGTTACTTACGAAAAACCCTGATGATATGTTTGTGAAAAATGTTGATGGAAAAATCCATAACATTGCTATAAATAGTATAAGTTGGAAGATCCCCCACATCGTTCCAAGTGACAGTGCTAAAATTAAAATGTTTAATGTAGTAAAGAGTGGAGCTAGCCTCCCACTCGCATTCCGGAGTTGGGATTGTTATATAAATCCGACATTGGATCAGGGAACACATCATATATGGAATGTCAAGATGTCTGCAAATAGAGAACGTCCACGTTTTGCTGTTATTGCATTTACATTGAATGGAGAACTAATTACAAACAATTTGAGAAATGCAAAGGTATATCTTAATTCTGAAGTATATCCCTATGAGGATTTGAATGTTAAATATAATGAGAATCGGTTTGCTGTCTTGTATGACATGTATACAAAATTTCAAGAGAGCTATTACAATCGAGAACCCCGAGCTCTTTTATCTCCGATGGAATTCATGTCGAAGGCTCCTATTGTGGTTGTTGACCTCTCATACCAGAACGAGAGTGTCAAATCAGGAGCGACTGATATAAAAATTTCCACTGAACTAACTGTTGCGAGTGAGATAAATACAAAGGCATATTGCCTTCTCATCCATGATCGACTAGTTGAATACTCGCCACTAACTGGATTGGTTCAGCGTATCGTCTAACAATTTGGAAAGGATTACTTCATTTAAATTTTTGAATTCATTGCAAGTGGACGTACACGGATCCATCAGAATGCTAACACTAAAAAACAAAGACATCATCTCAACCAGTAATAGCATTCAACAACTTGTAATAAAAATAAATAATTTCATGAAAATGTTTAAACATCAAATTTTCCCCGAACATGAGCAATATCTGGAGGAGTCGCTCAAATATTTTTATAAAAGGATGGCTGATACACCGCTGGTTTCTAATATTCATGGGCAACATTTCACATCTTGTTGTTGGGCACATGATAATGTCGAGGATGGAGTTGATACATGTGCTTGCCATTTCTTTACTGTACGCTCACAAAAATCATTAAAAATTATGAAAATGTATGTTAATTTGGAACATCGCTTTTGATTATTATACTTGAAAAATAAAATTATATTTACAAAAAAAATAAATAAATTGATATCATTTTTTTAATGGTGGAAATGGGATATGGGATATTTCTTTTGCAGTCTTTACTTTTCAGATTGACTGTGGATTTGAGTTTGGGTGGATGGGGTGTTTCACATTGCACCGACTGTTGAGAAACCGTTACAAGTGCATCCTTCACCATCCCTACTTTGGTGAGCTAATTGAGCAGGTTGTTGCACGCACTTGATCTAGTGTAGGTGGGATGAGGGTGGGAAAATTTGACTGCTCTGATCCTCTTTCCAGTGGGAAAACAAGTGACCTTTTTCAAGTGAGGTATCTCACAGGGAATATCACAGTCCTGAGTCGTGGGTGGGAACATGTTTCGACTCTGGCGCCCTTGTTCACTTACACCCCGTCCCTTTATCAAGTGAGGATGTTGCCTGAACGTTCACGTCTGGCGCCCTTGTTCACTTACACCCTGTCCCTTTTTCAAACGAGGATCGTGGGTGAACGTACACGGGATGCTCAGGATCACTCCGGGCGGAGCAGGACCGCCGCCGTGCGCCCTTTTTCAATTGCCTTAAGTGGGTGAACGTACACGTGTGGGTCAGGATCACTCCTGTCGGTGCAGGATCTCCCCGGTGCGCCCTTTTTCAATTGCCTCACCCTCTAAGTGAGGGGTCGTCGGTGCACGTGCATCGATCCGGGATCGCTAGCGGGATCGCTCCGTTGCATTCGCACTCGTATCCATATCCCTGTGGGAACCCCTTGAACACTTGATCTCAAGTGTCCTTTTACATGCACTGACCCTAATTTATTCCATCTTTATTACCCCCTCTTATGACAGGTTCATATCTCCCCCTAACTAAGTGCATTTTTATTATCTAAACCACTCTAATTTTGACAGCTAATCCATTAATTGCATTTTTATTACCCTTTTTACCGACATCAAAGGTCCCGAAAACCCGGTTATTCAACTACTAAGGAGACGTTTCCGACCCTATAAAGTATATATATTCTTGATCAGCATCAACAGCCGAGTCGATCTAGCCATGTCCGTCTGTCCGTCTGTCCATCTGTCCGTCTGTCCGTCTGTCTGTTTCTACGCAAACTAGTCCCTCAGTTTTAAAGCTATCTAAATGAAACTTTGCATAGAGTCTTCTATATACTCTCACTGCTATATATGTCGGAACGGGCCGGATCGGACGACTATATCATAAAGCTCCCACACAAATGTTCGATAAATTTTTAGAAAAAAAATTATAACTTGGCTGTTTTTCAATATCATCTTCATCAATCGAAAGAACAATACTGGTTATATCTGTCTCGGAGTCCGGTATGCACTGAGAAATAATTAATAAATCATGATCATATATACCTAATCTGATAAACCGACCTGATAATTAGACCTGATCTGTTTACCAGGTCTGATAAACCGTATCAGGTCTGATAAACCGACCTGATAATCAGACCTGATCTGTTTACCAGGTCTGATAAACCGTATCAGGTCTGATAAACCGACCTGATAATCAGACCTGATCTGTTTACCAGGTCTGATAAACCGTATCAGGTCTGATAAACCGACCTGATAATCAGACCTGATCTGTTTACCAGGTCTGATAAACCGTATCAGGTCTGATAAACCGACCTGATAATCAGACCTGATCTGTTTATCAGGTCTGTTTTCATTTTTTAACTGAAATATAAAGGCTGAAAAAAAAAATAAATTTCCCAAGTCCCTTTTCCCAATTAAAAATTTGTAATATTTTTTATATATATAAAATTTTTTTTTTATTTATTATTTTTTTTTTTTTTTTTCATTTTTAATCTGAAATATAAAAGCTGAAAAAGAATTTTCCCAAGTCCCTTTTCCCAATAAAAAATTTGTAATATTTTTTTAATTTTAATTTTTTTTTATTATTTATTGAAATTTGTACTTAAATCTATTATAACGTTCCCATCCTTCAGCTTTTGGAGAGAATACGACCCTGAAGAAATGTTTTGGATTACCTCATCACTAAGGTGCGAGAACCTCTCCGGGAGGAATACATTCCTTGTATCCAGTTCCACCATAATATTGGTGCCGTACCTTCCCGTCACCCGCCTGGCCGAATAAATATGAAAGGGCATATTTATTGGCAGCTTGTGAAAGGTAAACTTCCTTTTCACTCTGCAGGCGTTGAAGGCCTGCATCTGAGGGTCTTCCTCAATATCCCTCAAAAGGGCATCGATGTCCTCCTGCGTGACCCCAGTGGGGAGGTTGGAGGCGGTTGAGTTGGAGCTGGTGGAGCTGGTAGAGCTGGTGGAGCTGGATGCGTTGTTGGAGTCGGTGGAGCTGGCGGAGCTGGTAGAGCTGGTGGAGCTGGTAGAGCTGGTGGAGCTGGTAGAGCTGGTGGTGGTGGTGGTGAACTGGTTCATGATGCTGCTGTTGCTGCTACTGTTGTTGCTGCTGATGCTGGTGGCTGAATGATATTTTTCCTAGACGAGGTCCCTGAATTTATACCCGCCAAGGAGCATATTTCTCCTCCCACTGCTATCCACTTGTACTATGGTATTCGGTCTCAAGGGATAGAACGTCTAGCTTTGTAAAAGGTCAAAGTGTCCACTTCATGTGAAGTGGTTACGAAGGGTATGGGAAGAATTACAGTCTAGCAAAAATTTAAGGCATAAATGCCCACAGTTAAAAGTACCAAATTTTTGGAAACGCTGATAATTATATCTTATTTTTTCCCCTAAATATCTAATTATTTCTAAAGGCGGCTGCAAGTTACCAAAACTGTCAAAGTAGTACGAGTCTGATCCTTTCTTATAATACGCCACCCAATGCGTTCCTTCTGATGATGAGTCTGCTAAATTTATTATTCCACACTCGGAATAATGTGGTACTTTGGGTATCTCATCTCTCATATAAACCCCCCGAAAATGTGGAATATTTTTAAAGGCAAACTTCAATATATCAAAATTGGAATGTGCTCTCTTGGGTAGCTCATTTAATAGTTTTTTTGTTTATTATTATTTTTTGAAAATGATATGCCATAGCCTTTCTTGTATGGTTGCAGGTACAAGCCTTTACCCAACGATACAGATTCCATTTTTCTGTTATGTCTCTGGTTTTCCTCAAGTTGTGCCTTTGCCATCTTTGCATTGTTAATTGATTTTACAATTGCAGCGCTACCTGACGCTAAACTACCCACAGCGCTAAGGGCTGTTAAAATAGGTACCAATGGTAAAAAACCACCAACTTTTGGAACTGCTATTACCCGTGGAATTACAACATTTTTCTTACATCCCATTGATTTCGATACTGCACTGCGTGCCACTTTAACAGCATTCAATATGTCAAGTGGCTTATGCTTTCGCAATTCGGTGGTTGCCTTTTTGATGATTGATGCAAGAGATTTTTTCACCACTTTCTTTTTCTGTTGCTTTGCTCCCATACCAAATTTCTTTTTTAGCTTCATCATGTTTGTAACAAAATATGATGCAGCCCTCTCACTAATGCTGCTATCCGCTGCTTTTACTCGATCCCAAGCCCTATCAATTAAAATCGAGTCTGCTTTATGACGTTCCCCCAAATCCTTTGTATTTGAATATGCTATATCGTGTTCCCTACAAGCTTCGTCTAAGCTGTTGATCCCCCGATCACCGCGAGCTAATCGTTTCTCTAGCTTCGTACCAGGTCCACAGTAATTATACCCAGGTATATGAGCCTCAAAGGGAAGAGTGTTTATTAAATTATTTATGAGACCTGTACCCTGTTTGACATTTGATTTATGACTGGTAATATTATAAAAATGTTTACCCATTTTATATCAACCTCAATTAACGACTGGTTGTCTTTGAATGAAGTACATATCTCTAAAACATGCGTTTATTAAGACAAAATAAAAAAATCATAGTAAAAAACATTGAAAGTGGTGGTGATGGGGAGAGTAAACATCGGCGTCACAGTTCACTGCTCCCAAACACGATCAGAGCTTTGGTGGTAGGTCCGTCCAATAGCGGAAAAACTAATGTGATGATTGCCTTAATCGAGGACCCAAACGGCCTGAAATTCGAAAATATATACGTGTATTCAAAGAGTTTATATCAACCGAGATATGAGTATTTGGAAAAACTTGTAAAACCAATACGAGGAATGGGATATTATACATTTTCAGCGAATGACAGCGTTTTGTCACCAGAGGAAGCTAAAAACAATTCCATCATGGTGTTTGATGACGTAGCGTGTGAAAAGCAAACTGCTATTCGCAATTATTTTTGTATGGGGCGACATAGAAATATTGATTCATTCTATTTATGTCAAACGTATACACATATTCCAAAACATTTAATACGAGATAATGCAAATTTTATTATAATGTTTAAGCAGGACGATATGAACCTTCGTCACATATATCGAGATCATGTTCATTTTGATATGAATTTTGAAACATTCATGGAAATTTCACGAAAGTGTTGGGACGATAAATTTGGATTTCTTGTAATCTCTAAAGACGATGATATGAAAGCTGGACGATATAGAAAAGGATTCGATCAATTTATTATACTTGAATAAATAATAATGATAATATAAATATAATAATATTATTGTGAATAAAGTCAGTTCAGACTCAAGCATCATAATGACTACATCATTGACAATAGCTCTAAATGGGAATACATCTGTACTTAGCGAGAATTTTTTCCCACAAATTGAGCTAAAACGTAATTATGAATGTGCTCTAATTGATTTTTATACATTCAATCCTATACCGAATGTTGATAAGGGGAACAACTTATTTCATATTGGGAACAAAGTCATTGAAATACCAATTGGCTCATATGAGTTTGATGATATTTCAAAATATATTATTAATAAGCTCAAGGAGTATGAGCTTCAAGACAGTATAAAAATAGAGTGTAATATCAACACTTTACAAGTTCAAGTTATTACTAAAAATGAGACCGTATATTTTAATCATGAACGATCAATTGGTCGTTTATTCGGATTTAATAAACGAAAATTAAGACCACATGAGAAAGAAGTTTACATCTCGGATAATCCCGTCAATATTTTAAAAATAAATTCTGTTAGATTGGAATGCAACATTATAAGCGGGTCATATGTAGGGAATAAACCAAATCATGTGCTTCATGAATTTGGAATCAATGTCCCCCCTGGATATAAAATGAACATAACACCACGAAATTTGATTTATTTGCCTGTGAACACCAGAGAAATAAGCACACTAGAAATACGGATAACTGATCAGGACGGAGATTTAGTTAATTTGCGTGGAGAAACTGTATCAATCCGTCTCCACTTACGACCGACAGAATGATTATTTACAATAAAAGGGGTACTCATCGATCCTTTGATAACATTATCAAATCTAAAGCTGAAGTGAAAGCACCATCATCTTCACATCAACGCCCGGCCCTCACATTAAAAAATAAATTGATTTTGAAATCGTTGGGATTTAATATTAAATAAAGTTTATCAACTAATATTCAAATGAATGAGATCTTTTTTGTCCAGGAAAAGCCTGCTAACGATGAATCTATTATTAAAAAAGAGTTTCATTCATATTATCCATATCAGCAGAACTTCAAAGCAAATGATGAAGTACGGATCAGTTTGCAAAACCAAGATTTGTATGTCCTTCCATGTGAAAGTTTTCTCCATTTTGAAGGAACGCTTAGCAAAATTATTGACTCAAATACAGGAAAGACTAGTACAAATGGCGTTAGCGGTTTGCTCAAAAATAATTGCATGGCCTATTTTCTGGATGAAATAAGATATGAGTTGAATGGCTGTGAATTGGATAGGACGCGTTTTACTGGAATAACAACGACTATTAAGAACTTTCTCTCAGTCGGCCAACAGGAAGGAGCGGCTTATCGCAATGCGGGGTGGAGTGGCGGGGACAATATCCCTTCTGGAGGACATTTCAGTTTTTCTGTACCTTTAAAAATGTTGATGGGGTTCGCTGAAGACTATAAGAAAGTCGTCTTAAACTGTAAACATGAGCCCGTTCTGTTACTTACGAAAAACCCTGATGATATGTTTGTGAAAAATGTTGATGGAAAAATCCATAACATTGCTATAAATAGTATAAGTTGGAAGATCCCCCACATCGTTCCAAGTGACAGTGCTAAAATTAAAATGTTTAATGTAGTAAAGAGTGGAGCTAGCCTCCCACTCGCATTCCGGAGTTGGGATTGTTATATAAATCCGACATTGGTTCAGGGAACACATCATATATGGAATGTCAAGATGTCTGCAAATAGAGAACGTCCACGTTTTGCTGTTATTGCATTTACATTGAATGGAGAACTAATTACAAACAATTTGAGAAATGCAAAGGTATATCTTAATTCTGAAGTATATCCCTATGAGGATTTGAATGTTAAATATAATGAGAATCGGTTTGCTGTCTTGTATGACATGTATACAAAATTTCAAGAGAGCTATTACAATCGAGAACCCCGAGCTCTTTTATCTCCGATGGAATTCATGTCGAAGGCTCCTATTGTGGTTGTTGACCTCTCATACCAGAACGAGAGTGTCAAATCAGGAGCGACTGATATAAAAATTTCCACTGAACTAACTGTTGCGAGTGAGATAAATACAAAGGCATATTGCCTTCTCATCCATGATCGACTAGTTGAATACTCGCCACTAACTGGATTGGTTCAGCGTATCGTCTAACAATTTGGAAAGGATTACTTCATTTAAATTTTTGAATTCATTGCAAGTGGACGTACACGGATCCATCAGAATGCTAACACTAAAAAACAAAGACATCATCTCAACCAGTAATAGCATTCAACAACTTGTAATAAAAATAAATAATTTCATGAAAATGTTTAAACATCAAATTTTCCCCGAACATGAGCAATATCTGGAGGAGTCGCTCAAATATTTTTATAAAAGGATGGCTGATACACCGCTGGTTTCTAATATTCATGGGCAACATTTCACATCTTGTTGTTGGGCACATGATAATGTCGAGGATGGAGTTGATACATGTGCTTGCCATTTCTTTACTGTACGCTCACAAAAATCATTAAAAATTATGAAAATGTATGTTAATTTGGAACATCGCTTTTGATTATTATACTTGAAAAATAAAATTATATTTACAAAAAAAATAAATAAATTGATATCATTTTTTTAATGGTGGAAATGGGATATGGGATATTTCTTTTGCAGTCTTTACTTTTCAGATTGACTGTGGATTTGAGTTTGGGTGGATGGGGTGTTTCACATTGCACCGACTGTTGAGAAACCGTTACAAGTGCATCCTTCACCATCCCTACTTTGGTGAGCTAATTGAGCAGGTTGTTGCACGCACTTGATCTAGTGTAGGTGGGATGAGGGTGGGAAAATTTGACTGCTCTGATCCTCTTTCCAGTGGGAAAACAAGTGACCTTTTTCAAGTGAGGTATCTCACTGGGAAAATCACAGTCCTGAGTCGTGGGTGGGAACATGTTTCGACTCTGGCGCCCTTGTTCACTTACACCCCGTCCCTTTATCAAGTGAGGATGTTGCCTGAACGTTCACGTCTGGCGCCCTTGTTCACTTACACCCTGTCCCTTTTTCAAACGAGGATCGTGGGTGAACGTACACGGGATGCTCAGGATCACTCCGGGCGGAGCAGGACCGCCGCCGTGCGCCCTTTTTCAATTGCCTTAAGTGGGTGAACGTACACGTGTGGGTCAGGATCACTCCTGTCGGTGCAGGATCTCCCCGGTGCGCCCTTTTTCAATTGCCTCACCCTCTAAGTGAGGGGTCGTCGGTGCACGTGCATCGATCCGGGATCGCTAGCGGGATCGCTCCGTTGCATTCGCACTCGTATCCATATCCCTGTGGGAACCCCTTGAACACTTGATCTCAAGTGTCCTTTTACATGCACTGACCCTAATTTATTCCATCTTTATTACCTTCTCTTATGACAGGTTCATATCTCCCCCTAACTAAGTGCATTTTTATTATCTAAACCACTCTAATTTTGACAGCTAATCCATTAATTGCATTTTTATTACCCTTTTTACCGACATCAAAGGTCCCGAAAACCCGGTTATTCAACTACTAAGGAGACGTTTCCGACCCTATAAAGTATATATATTCTTGATCAGCATCAACAGCCGAGTCGATCTAGCCATGTCCGTCTGTCCGTCTGTCCATCTGTCCGTCTGTCCGTCTGTCTGTTTCTACGCAAACTAGTCCCTCAGTTTTAAAGCTATCTAAATGAAACTTTGCATAGAGTCTTCTATATACTCTCACTGCTATATATGTCGGAACGGGCCGGATCGGACGACTATATCATAAAGCTCCCACACAAATGTTCGATAAATTTTTAGAAAAAAAATTATAACTTGGCTGTTTTTCAATATCATCTTCTTCTTCTATATATATAAAAATCAATTGCTGTTCGTTAGTCTCGCTAAAACTCGAGAATGGCTGAACGGATTTATCTTATCTTGGTCTTGAATTATTCGTGGAGGTCTAGGGAAGGTTTAAAAGGTGAGAAAAATTCGAATAATTGCCGGGAAAATCCTCAAAACAGTATTTTTCTATTTCCCATACAAACGTTTTCTAAATAAAATGGAGAGTCAATTTGTAATTTATTACCGCTGTATAACAGGGGTGCCCAAACGTTGCTTATGGCAGAGCAACGCACCAATACATATAAATGAAAACACAAATACATTTACGCAAAAGTTTTTTTTTACTTCAAATTTCTGCACTGAAAAAAATGAAAGTAAATTCAAATTAAGATATCGGAAGTAATAAAAATACATGAAAATACATTTTAACAATGCATTGGGGCTCACCATAGCAATTTTTACAAAATAAAAAATTAGATTCTGCAATATCAAACATCTTGCCCGCAACGCAAAATACAACTGATTTTTCGCGATGTACTTTTTTCGGCGATCCAACAACAATTTACATTCGGACAAGCGAGATAACGGTGAAGCCTATGAAAGTGTTGTTGCCGAGATCAACGAAGACGTGGAGAATGAAGAGAATACGCAAAATTGTTTGTGTAATCTCCTTTGCTTATGGAGTGAGCCGTGCATGCATACGGCGATTGCTCTGCCTATGCTAAAGAGCAATTACAAAAACAATGCGAGCACAAAGAGCTATGGGCTGGGCATGACTGCTGTATAAAGTTCAAATTCGCATGCGCGTTGGAGGATCTAATATCGCGTTCCGAAACTCAACAAAAGTGAAAGTGAATCGCGAACGCGACAAAATTGCATAGTCTCACAGCTTCATATAGCTTCGAGAAAATTAATTTTAGCTAATTTCAGTTGTTAATCTGTCTTTTGTTTTTAATAAGACTATATAGAAATCGAAAGATAAATCTTAAGTTTTGTCACAAACGTTAAATTATAAATCTTAAGTTAAATTTCTGAACGCAATCATAATATTTGACATTAGATTTGACAACCAACTAATATGTCAATCCATCCTGTCTGTCGCTTTTTAGATCTTTTACATCATGGCAGTTTCGGCAGAACAAGGAGGAATCTTCTTTTTTATGCACTCCTCCGAAACGGCTTTACCGATTCTCATGAAATTTAGTGTGCTTATTTAACCAAATCTTTATGCTTTGCTCGGGCTATTTTGTTGATGTTTGCACAAAATTGGTCGAGCGGTTCTTCACGTCTTACATATTTTGTAAGAAATTATTTCAATAAATCGCATTTCGTCAGATTGTCTTTTCTATTATTTTCATTTGTCATTCATAATTATTGTTTTGCGTTTATAAGTGGTGAGTCTCTAAATTCTCATTTTAAATACATTAAGAAGGTAAGATATTATTTTCAGTAAAATGCCACCGAAAAGATCGAATCTCAACAACGTAAGCAGCAGAGTGGCACGACGCAGACGTTTCGAAAGAGCTCATCAGTTGCCAGAACAAGTCAATACAAGAAATAGAGCTCAAAGAATTAGGACAGCAGAAGGTCGTGCACAAGAATCCCAGAAACAGCGTAGCGAACGTCTGTAGCAGAATATTACGAGAATCAGGGCGGCTTGAGATAGAAACATAGATATAGTAAGAGCACAAGAACGACAAAGGCAGCGGAACAGTCGCTAATTAGTTCGTACACCATTCGTTCGTCTTGCTTTTGAATATGCACCAGATATTAACTACTCTGCGCATTCAAAAATTGCTATCGGTGGAAAGGACAAAGTATGTCAATATTGTCAGGCGTTTAAATTTCGGAATGAATCTGCCGGTATGTGCTGCGCATCAGGAAAAGTCGTGCTCTCTACCTGCTCCGCCAGAACCTTTATTAACCCTTCTTGCTGGAAATTCAAATGACTCAAAATTAATTTTGCGTAAAATACGCAAATTTAATTCTTGCTTCCAAAGACGTCATTTGGGGCCACAAAAATTTGTGATCTTGAATCCGATGGACGTAATTCTGAAACTACATTCAAAATACAAAATACATTCATACAAAATATATTTTATGGGCAATTGTGAAGAGCGCGTAACGACTCGGTGCCAGTATAATTTTATTGAACAAGCAGAGGAAGCGGTTTAGGAGTCTTTAGCGAACAAACATAGTGACAGGAGATTTTTATATATAAACATTACTGTTCAAGGTTTAATATTTTATTTACTGACAACTCTGTAATATGCTCATTGTTTTCCTATTGTTTCCTACAAATAATATACATGACAAAACAGTGTTTGCCGGGTCAACTATAATTAGTTCGGGCCCAGCAAAGCGGGTCGGGTCTACTAGTCATCATATATAAATTCTGAAGTGGATTCAGGCATTATTAGCTGAGTTGTGAACTTTTTGTTTACAAATTTACAATTGAGTATGCAAATGTATTAGCCTTCTAAAAACTAATATAAGTACAAATTCTGCCGTGGATACATGCATTATTAGCGAAGTTGTGAACTTTTTGTTTACAAATTTACAATTGAGTATGCAAATGTATTAGACGTGTAAAAACTAATATAAATATAAATTCTAAAGTGGATTCAGGCATTATTAGCTGAGTTATGAACTTTTTGTTTACAATTTACAATTGAGTGTGCAAATGTATAAGCCGTGTAAAAACTAATATAAGTACAAATTCTGCCGTGGATACATGCATTATTAGCTGAGTTGTGAACTTTTTGTTTACAAATTTACAATTGAGTATGCAAATGTATTAGCATTGTAAGAACTAATTTAAATATAAATTCTAAAGATGATATATGCAATATTATCTGAGTTGTGAACTTTTTGTTTACAAATTTACAATTGGGTATGCAAATGTATTAGACGTGTAAAAACTATTATAAATACAAATTCTGAAGTGCATACAGACATTATTAGCTGAGTTGTGAACTTTATGTTTACAAATTTACAATTGAGTATGCAAATGTATTAGCCTTCTAAAAACTAATATAAGTAAAAATTCTGCCGTGGATACATGCATTATTAGCGGAGTTGTGAACTTTTTGTTTACAAATTTACAATTGAGTATGCAAATGTATTAGCATTGTAAGAACTAATTTAAATATAAATGCTAAAGTGGATATATGCAATATTATCTGAGTTGTGAACTTTTTGTTTACAAATTTACAATTGATTATGCAAATGTATTAGCATTGTAAGAACTAATTTAAATATAAATTCAAAAGTGGATTCAGGCATTATTAGCTGAGTTATGAACTTTTTGTTTACAATTTACAATTGAGTGTGCAAATGTATAAGCCGTGTAAAAACTAATATAAGAAAAAATTCTGCCGTGGATACATGCATTATTAGCGGAGTTGTGAACTTTTTGTTTACAAATTTACAATTGAGTATGCAAATGTATTAGCATTGTAAGAACTAATTTAAATATAAATTGTAAAGTGGATAATGCAATATTATCTGAGTTGTGAACTTTTTGTTTACAAATTTACAATTGAGTATGCAAATGTATTAGACGTGTAAAAACTAATATAAATATAAATTCTGAAGTGGATTCAGGCATTATTAGCTGAGTTGTGAACTTTTTGTTTACAAATTTACAATTGAGTATGCAAATGTATTAGCATTGTAAGAACTAATTTAAATATAAATTGTAAAGTGGATATATGCAATATTATCTGAGTTGTGAACTTTTTGTTTACAAATTTACAATTGAGTATGCAAATTAGCAATTAGCCTTCTAAAAACTAATATAAGTACAAATTCTGCCGTGGATACATGCATTATTAGCGGAGTTGTGAACTTTTTGTTTACAAATTTACAACTGAGTATGCAAATGTATTAGCATTGTAAGAACTAATTTAAATATAAATTGTAAAGTGGATATATGCAAAATTATCTGAGTTGTGAACTTTTTGTTTACAAATTTACAATTGAGTATGCAAATGTATTAGACGTGTAAAAACTAATATAAATATAAATTCTGAAGTGGATTCAGGCATTATTAGCTGAGTTGTGAACTTTTTGTTTACAAATTTACAATTGAGTATGCAAATGTATTAGCCTTCTAAAAACTAATATAAGTACAAATTCTGCCGTGGATACATGCATTATTAGCGAAGTTGTGAACTTTTTGTTTACAAATTTACAATTGAGTATGCAAATGTATTAGACGTGTAAAAACTAATATAAATATAAATTCTAAAGTGGATTCAGGCATTATTAGCTGAGTTATGAACTTTTTGTTTACAATTTACAATTGAGTGTGCAAATGTATAAGCCGTGTAAAAACTAATATAAGTACAAATTCTGCCGTGGATACATGCATTATTAGCGGAGTTGTGAACTTTTTGTTTACAAATTTACAATTGAGTATGCAAATGTATTAGCATTGTAAGAACTAATTTAAATATAAATTCTAAAGTGGATATATGCAATATTATCTGAGTTGTGAACTTTTTGTTTACAAATTTACAATTGGGTATGCAAATGTATTAGACGTGTAAAAACTATTATAAATACAAATTCTGAAGTGGATACAGACATTATTAGCTGAGTTGTGAACTTTTTGTTTACAAATTTACAATTGAGTATGCAAATGTATTAGCCTTCTAAAAACTAATATAAGTAAAAATTCTGCCGTGGATACATGCATTATTAGCGGAGTTGTGAACTTTTTGTTTACAAATTTACAATTGAGTATGCAAATGTATTAGCATTGTAAGAACTAATTTAAATATAAATGCTAAAGTGGATATATGCAATATTATCTGAGTTGTGAACTTTTTGTTTACAAATTTACAATTGATTATGCAAATGTATTAGCATTGTAAGAACTAATTTAAATATAAATTCAAAAGTGGATTCAGGCATTATTAGCTGAGTTATGAACTTTTTGTTTACAATTTACAATTGAGTGTGCAAATGTATAAGCCGTGTAAAAACTAATATAAGAAAAAATTCTGCCGTGGATACATGCATTATTAGCGGAGTTGTGAACTTTTTGTTTACAAATTTACAATTGAGTATGCAAATGTATTAGACGTGTAAAAACTAATATAAATATAAATTCTGAAGTGGATTCAGGCATTATTAGCTGAGTTGTGAACTTTTTGTTTACAAATTTACAATTGAGTATGCAAATGTATTAGCATTGTAAGAACTAATTTAAATATAAATTGTAAAGTGGATATATGCAATATTATCTGAGTTGTGAACTTTTTGTTTACAAATTTACAATTGAGTATGCAAATTAGCAATTAGCCTTCTAAAAACTAATATAAGTACAAATTCTGCCGTGGATACATGCATTATTAGCGGAGTTGTGAACTTTTTGTTTACAAATTTACAACTGAGTATGCAAATGTATTAGCATTGTAAGAACTAATTTAAATATAAATTGTAAAGTGGATATATGCAAAATTATCTGAGTTGTGAACTTTTTGTTTACAAATTTACAATTGAGTATGCAAATGTATTAGACGTGTAAAAACTAATATAAATATAAATTCTGAAGTGGATTCAGGCATTATTAGCTGAGTTGTGAACTTTTTGTTTACAAATTTACAATTGAGTATGCAAATGTATTAGCCTTCTAAAAACTAATATAAGTACAAATTCTGCCGTGGATACATGCATTATTAGCGAAGTTGTGAACTTTTTGTTTACAAATTTACAATTGAGTATGCAAATGTATTAGACGTGTAAAAACTAATATAAATATAAATTCTAAAGTGGATTCAGGCATTATTAGCTGAGTTATGAACTTTTTGTTTACAATTTACAATTGAGTGTGCAAATGTATAAGCCGCGTAAAAACTAATATAAGTACAAATTCTGCCGTGGATACATGCATTATTAGCGGAGTTGTGAACTTTTTGTTTACAAATTTACAATTGAGTATGCAAATGTATTAGCATTGTAAGAACTAATTTAAATATAAATTCTAAAGTGGATATATGCAATATTATCTGAGTTGTGAACTTTTTGTTTACAAATTTACAATTGGGTATGCAAATGTATTAGACGTGTAAAAACTATTATAAATACAAATTCTGAAGTGGATACAGACATTATTAGCTGAGTTGTGAACTTTTTGTTTACAAATTTACAATTGAGTATGCAAATGTATTAGCCTTCTAAAAACTAATATAAGTAAAAATTCTGCCGTGGATACATGCATTATTAGCGGAGTTGTGAACTTTTTGTTTACAAATTTACAATTGAGTATGCAAATGTATTAGCATTGTAAGAACTAATTTAAATATAAATGCTAAAGTGGATATATGCAATATTATCTGAGTTGTGAACTTTTTGTTTACAAATTTACAATTGATTATGCAAATGTATTAGCATTGTAAGAACTAATTTAAATATAAATTCAAAAGTGGATTCAGGCATTATTAGCTGAGTTATGAACTTTTTGTTTACAATTTACAATTGAGTGTGCAAATGTATAAGCCGTGTAAAAACTAATATAAGAAAAAATTCTGCCGTGGATACATGCATTATTAGCGGAGTTGTGAACTTTTTGTTTACAAATTTACAATTGAGTATGCAAATGTATTAGCATTGTAAGAACTAATTTAAATATAAATTGTAAAG
The DNA here is from genome assembly GCF_030179895.1 of Drosophila kikkawai. Lineage (NCBI taxonomy): Eukaryota > Metazoa > Arthropoda > Insecta > Diptera > Drosophilidae > Drosophila > Drosophila kikkawai. Next base: position 28,714 of record NW_027222587.1, read on the forward strand.
TGGATAATGCAATATTATCTGAGTTGTGAACTTTTTGTTTACAAATTTACAATTGAGTATGCAAATGTATTAGACGTGTAAAAACTAATATAAATATAAATTCTGAAGTGGATTCAGGCATTATTAGCTGAGTTGTGAACTTTTTGTTTACAAATTTACAATTGAGTATGCAAATGTATTAGCATTGTAAGAACTAATTTAAATATAAATTGTAAAGTGGATATATGCAATATTATCTGAGTTGTGAACTTTTTGTTTACAAATTTACAATTGAGTATGCAAATTAGCAATTAGCCTTCTAAAAACTAATATAAGTACAAATTCTGCCGTGGATACATGCATTATTAGCGGAGTTGTGAACTTTTTGTTTACAAATTTACAACTGAGTATGCAAATGTATTAGCATTGTAAGTACTAATTTAAATATAAATTCTAAAGTGGATATATGCAATATTATCTGAGTTGTGAACTTTTTGTTTACAAATTTACAATTGGGTATGCAAATGTATTAGACGTGTAAAAACTATTATAAATACAAATTCTGAAGTGGATACAGACATTATTAGCTGAGTTGTGAACTTTTTGTTTACAAATTTACAATTGAGTATGCAAATGTATTAGCCTTCTAAAAACTAATATAAGTAAAAATTCTGCCGTGGATACATGCATTATTAGCGGAGTTGTGAACTTTTTGTTTACAAATTTACAATTGAGTATGCAAATGTATTAGCATTGTAAGAACTAATTTAAATATAAATGCTAAAGTGGATATATGCAATATTATCTGAGTTGTGAACTTTTTGTTTACAAATTTACAATTGATTATGCAAATGTATTAGCATTGTAAGAACTAATTTAAATATAAATTCAAAAGTGGATTCAGGCATTATTAGCTGAGTTATGAATTTTTTGTTTACAATTTACAATTGAGTGTGCAAATGTATAAGCCGTGTAAAAACTAATATAAGAAAAAATTCTGCCGTGGATACATGCATTATTAGCGGAGTTGTGAACTTTTTGTTTACAAATTTACAATTGAGTATGCAAATGTATTAGACGTGTAAAAACTAATATAAATATAAATTCTGAAGTGGATTCAGGCATTATTAGCTGAGTTGTGAACTTTTTGTTTACAAATTTACAATTGAGTATGCAAATGTATTAGCATTGTAAGAACTAATTTAAATATAAATTGTAAAGTGGATATATGCAATATTATCTGAGTTGTGAACTTTTTGTTTACAAATTTACAATTGAGTATGCAAATTAGCAATTAGCCTTCTAAAAACTAATATAAGTACAAATTCTGCCGTGGATACATGCATTATTAGCGGAGTTGTGAACTTTTTGTTTACAAATTTACAACTGAGTATGCAAATGTATTAGCATTGTAAGAACTAATTTAAATATAAATTGTAAAGTGGATATATGCAAAATTATCTGAGTTGTGAACTTTTTGTTTACAAATTTACAATTGAGTATGCAAATGTATTAGACGTGTAAAAACTAATATAAATATAAATTCTGAAGTGGATTCAGGCATTATTAGCTGAGTTGTGAACTTTTTGTTTACAAATTTACAATTGAGTATGCAAATGTATTAGCCTTCTAAAAACTAATATAAGTACAAATTCTGCCGTGGATACATGCATTATTAGCGAAGTTGTGAACTTTTTGTTTACAAATTTACAATTGAGTATGCAAATGTATTAGACGTGTAAAAACTAATATAAATATAAATTCTAAAGTGGATTCAGGCATTATTAGCTGAGTTATGAACTTTTTGTTTACAATTTACAATTGAGTGTGCAAATGTATAAGCCGCGTAAAAACTAATATAAGTACAAATTCTGCCGTGGATACATGCATTATTAGCGGAGTTGTGAACTTTTTGTTTACAAATTTACAATTGAGTATGCAAATGTATTAGCATTGTAAGAACTAATTTAAATATAAATTCTAAAGTGGATATATGCAATATTATCTGAGTTGTGAACTTTTTGTTTACAAATTTACAATTGGGTATGCAAATGTATTAGACGTGTAAAAACTATTATAAATACAAATTCTGAAGTGGATACAGACATTATTAGCTGAGTTGTGAACTTTTTGTTTACAAATTTACAATTGAGTATGCAAATGTATTAGCCTTCTAAAAACTAATATAAGTAAAAATTCTGCCGTGGATACATGCATTATTAGCGGAGTTGTGAACTTTTTGTTTACAAATTTACAATTGAGTATGCAAATGTATTAGCATTGTGAGAACTAATTTAAATATAAATGCTAAAGTGGATATATGCAATATTATCTGAGTTGTGAACTTTTTGTTTACAAATTTACAATTGATTATGCAAATGTATTAGCATTGTAAGAACTAATTTAAATATAAATTCAAAAGTGGATTCAGGCATTATTAGCTGAGTTATGAACTTTTTGTTTACAATTTACAATTGAGTGTGCAAATGTATAAGCCGTGTAAAAACTAATATAAGAAAAAATTCTGCCGTGGATACATGCATTATTAGCGGAGTTGTGAACTTTTTGTTTACAAATTTACAATTGAGTATGCAAATGTATTAGCATTGTAAGAACTAATTTAAATATAAATTGTAAAGTGGATAATGCAATATTATCTGAGTTGTGAACTTTTTGTTTACAAATTTACAATTGAGTATGCAAATGTATTAGACGTGTAAAAACTAATATAAATATAAATTCTGAAGTGGATTCAGGCATTATTAGCTGAGTTGTGAACTTTTTGTTTACAAATTTACAATTGAGTATGCAAATGTATTAGCATTGTAAGAACTAATTTAAATATAAATTGTAAAGTGGATATATGCAATATTATCTGAGTTGTGAACTTTTTGTTTACAAATTTACAATTGAGTATGCAAATTAGCAATTAGCCTTCTAAAAACTAATATAAGTACAAATTCTGCCGTGGATACATGCATTATTAGCGGAGTTGTGAACTTTTTGTTTACAAATTTACAACTGAGTATGCAAATGTATTAGCATTGTAAGAACTAATTTAAATATAAATTGTAAAGTGGATATATGCAAAATTATCTGAGTTGTGAACTTTTTGTTTACAAATTTACAATTGAGTATGCAAATGTATTAGACGTGTAAAAACTAATATAAATATAAATTCTGAAGTGGATTCAGGCATTATTAGCTGAGTTGTGAACTTTTTGTTTACAAATTTACAATTGAGTATGCAAATGTATTAGCCTTCTAAAAACTAATATAAGTACAAATTCTGCCGTGGATACATGCATTATTAGCGAAGTTGTGAACTTTTTGTTTACAAATTTACAATTGAGTATGCAAATGTATTAGACGTGTAAAAACTAATATAAATATAAATTCTAAAGTGGATTCAGGCATTATTAGCTGAGTTATGAACTTTTTGTTTACAATTTACAATTGAGTGTGCAAATGTATAAGCCGTGTAAAAACTAATATAAGTACAAATTCTGCCGTGGATACATGCATTATTAGCGGAGTTGTGAACTTTTTGTTTACAAATTTACAATTGAGTATGCAAATGTATTAGCATTGTAAGAACTAATTTAAATATAAATTCTAAAGTGGATATATGCAATATTATCTGAGTTGTGAACTTTTTGTTTACAAATTTACAATTGGGTATGCAAATGTATTAGACGTGTAAAAACTATTATAAATACAAATTCTGAAGTGGATACAGACATTATTAGCTGAGTTGTGAACTTTTTGTTTACAAATTTACAATTGAGTATGCAAATGTATTAGCCTTCTAAAAACTAATATAAGTAAAAATTCTGCCGTGGATACATGCATTATTAGCGGAGTTGTGAACTTTTTGTTTACAAATTTACAATTGAGTATGCAAATGTATTAGCATTGTAAGAACTAATTTAAATATAAATGCTAAAGTGGATATATGCAATATTATCTGAGTTGTGAACTTTTTGTTTACAAATTTACAATTGATTATGCAAATGTATTAGCATTGTAAGAACTAATTTAAATATAAATTCAAAAGTGGATTCAGGCATTATTAGCTGAGTTATGAACTTTTTGTTTACAATTTACAATTGAGTGTGCAAATGTATAAGCCGTGTAAAAACTAATATAAGAAAAAATTCTGCCGTGGATACATGCATTATTAGCGGAGTTGTGAACTTTTTGTTTACAAATTTACAATTGAGTATGCAAATGTATTAGCATTGTAAGAACTAATTTAAATATAAATTGTAAAGTGGATAATGCAATATTATCTGAGTTGTGAACTTTTTGTTTACAAATTTACAATTGAGTATGCAAATGTATTAGACGTGTAAAAACTAATATAAATATAAATTCTGAAGTGGATTCAGGCATTATTAGCTGAGTTGTGAACTTTTTGTTTACAAATTTACAATTGAGTATGCAAATGTATTAGCATTGTAAGAACTAATTTAAATATAAATTGTAAAGTGGATATATGCAATATTATCTGAGTTGTGAACTTTTTGTTTACAAATTTACAATTGAGTATGCAAATTAGCAATTAGCCTTCTAAAAACTAATATAAGTACAAATTCTGCCGTGGATACATGCATTATTAGCGGAGTTGTGAACTTTTTGTTTACAAATTTACAACTGAGTATGCAAATGTATTAGCATTGTAAGAACTAATTTAAATATAAATTGTAAAGTGGATATATGCAAAATTATCTGAGTTGTGAACTTTTTGTTTACAAATTTACAATTGAGTATGCAAATGTATTAGACGTGTAAAAACTAATATAAATATAAATTCTGAAGTGGATTCAGGCATTATTAGCTGAGTTGTGAACTTTTTGTTTACAAATTTACAATTGAGTATGCAAATGTATTAGCCTTCTAAAAACTAATATAAGTACAAATTCTGCCGTGGATACATGCATTATTAGCGAAGTTGTGAACTTTTTGTTTACAAATTTACAATTGAGTATGCAAATGTATTAGACGTGTAAAAACTAATATAAATATAAATTCTAAAGTGGATTCAGGCATTATTAGCTGAGTTATGAACTTTTTGTTTACAATTTACAATTGAGTGTGCAAATGTATAAGCCGTGTAAAAACTAATATAAGTACAAATTCTGCCGTGGATACATGCATTATTAGCGGAGTTGTGAACTTTTTGTTTACAAATTTACAATTGAGTATGCAAATGTATTAGCATTGTAAGAACTAATTTAAATATAAATTGTAAAGTGGATAATGCAATATTATCTGAGTTGTGAACTTTTTGTTTACAAATTTACAATTGAGTATGCAAATGTATTAGACGTGTAAAAACTAATATAAATATAAATTCTGAAGTGGATTCAGGCATTATTAGCTGAGTTGTGAACTTTTTGTTTACAAATTTACAATTGAGTATGCAAATGTATTAGCCTTCTAAAAACTAATATAAGTACAAATTCTGCCGTGGATACATGCATTATTAGCGAAGTTGTGAACTTTTTGTTTACAAATTTACAATTGAGTATGCAAATGTATTAGACGTGTAAAAACTAATATAAATATAAATTCTAAAGTGGATTCAGGCATTATTAGCTGAGTTATGAACTTTTTGTTTACAATTTACAATTGAGTGTGCAAATGTATAAGCCGTGTAAAAACTAATATAAGTACAAATTCTGCCGTGGATACATGCATTATTAGCGGAGTTGTGAACTTTTTGTTTACAAATTTACAATTGAGTATGCAAATGTATTAGCATTGTAAGAACTAATTTAAATATAAATTCTAAAGTGGATATATGCAATATTATCTGAGTTGTGAACTTTTTGTTTACAAATTTACAATTGGGTATGCAAATGTATTAGACGTGTAAAAACTATTATAAATACAAATTCTGAAGTGGATACAGACATTATTAGCTGAGTTGTGAACTTTTTGTTTACAAATTTACAATTGAGTATGCAAATGTATTAGCCTTCTAAAAACTAATATAAGTAAAAATTCTGCCGTGGATACATGCATTATTAGCGGAGTTGTGAACTTTTTGTTTACAAATTTACAATTGAGTATGCAAATGTATTAGCATTGTAAGAACTAATTTAAATATAAATGCTAAAGTGGATATATGCAATATTATCTGAGTTGTGAACTTTTTGTTTACAAATTTACAATTGATTATGCAAATGTATTAGCATTGTAAGAACTAATTTAAATATAAATTCAAAAGTGGATTCAGGCATTATTAGCTGAGTTATGAACTTTTTGTTTACAATTTACAATTGAGTGTGCAAATGTATAAGCCGTGTAAAAACTAATATAAGAAAAAATTCTGCCGTGGATACATGCATTATTAGCGGAGTTGTGAACTTTTTGTTTACAAATTTACAATTGAGTATGCAAATGTATTAGCATTGTAAGAACTAATTTAAATATAAATTGTAAAGTGGATAATGCAATATTATCTGAGTTGTGAACTTTTTGTTTACAAATTTACAATTGAGTATGCAAATGTATTAGACGTGTAAAAACTAATATAAATATAAATTCTGAAGTGGATTCAGGCATTATTAGCTGAGTTGTGAACTTTTTGTTTACAAATTTACAATTGAGTATGCAAATGTATTAGCATTGTAAGAACTAATTTAAATATAAATTGTAAAGTGGATATATGCAATATTATCTGAGTTGTGAACTTTTTGTTTACAAATTTACAATTGAGTATGCAAATTAGCAATTAGCCTTCTAAAAACTAATATAAGTACAAATTCTGCCGTGGATACATGCATTATTAGCGGAGTTGTGAACTTTTTGTTTACAAATTTACAACTGAGTATGCAAATGTATTAGCATTGTAAGAACTAATTTAAATATAAATTGTAAAGTGGATATATGCAAAATTATCTGAGTTGTGAACTTTTTGTTTACAAATTTACAATTGAGTATGCAAATGTATTAGACGTGTAAAAACTAATATAAATATAAATTCTGAAGTGGATTCAGGCATTATTAGCTGAGTTGTGAACTTTTTGTTTACAAATTTACAATTGAGTATGCAAATGTATTAGCCTTCTAAAAACTAATATAAGTACAAATTCTGCCGTGGATACATGCATTATTAGCGAAGTTGTGAACTTTTTGTTTACAAATTTACAATTGAGTATGCAAATGTATTAGACGTGTAAAAACTAATATAAATATAAATTCTAAAGTGGATTCAGGCATTATTAGCTGAGTTATGAACTTTTTGTTTACAATTTACAATTGAGTGTGCAAATGTATAAGCCGTGTAAAAACTAATATAAGTACAAATTCTGCCGTGGATACATGCATTATTAGCGGAGTTGTGAACTTTTTGTTTACAAATTTACAATTGAGTATGCAAATGTATTAGCATTGTAAGAACTAATTTAAATATAAATTCTAAAGTGGATATATGCAATATTATCTGAGTTGTGAACTTTTTGTTTACAAATTTACAATTGGGTATGCAAATGTATTAGACGTGTAAAAACTATTATAAATACAAATTCTGAAGTGGATACAGACATTATTAGCTGAGTTGTGAACTTTTTGTTTACAAATTTACAATTGAGTATGCAAATGTATTAGCCTTCTAAAAACTAATATAAGTAAAAATTCTGCCGTGGATACATGCATTATTAGCGGAGTTGTGAACTTTTTGTTTACAAATTTACAATTGAGTATGCAAATGTATTAGCATTGTAAGAACTAATTTAAATATAAATGCTAAAGTGGATATATGCAATATTATCTGAGTTGTGAACTTTTTGTTTACAAATTTACAATTGATTATGCAAATGTATTAGCATTGTAAGAACTAATTTAAATATAAATTCTAAAGTGGATTCAGGCATTATTAGCTGAGTTATGAACTTTTTGTTTACAATTTACAATTGAGTGTGCAAATGTATAAGCCGTGTAAAAACTAATATAAGTACAAATTCTGCCGTGGATACATGCATTATTAGCGGAGTTGTGAACTTTTTGTTTACAAATTTACAATTGAGTATGCAAATGTATTAGCATTGTAAGAACTAATTTAAATATAAATTCTAAAGTGGATATATGCAATATTATCTGAGTTGTGAACTTTTTGTTTACAAATTTACAATTGAGTATGCAAATGTATTAGACGTGTAAAAACTAATATAAATATAAATTCTGAAGTGGATTCAGGCATTATTAGCTGAGTTGTGAACTTTTTGTTTACAAATTTACAATTGAGTATGCAAATGTATTAGCATTGTAAGAACTAATTTAAATATAAATTGTAAAGTGGATATATGCAATATTATCTGAGTTGTGAACTTTTTGTTTACAAATTTACAATTGAGTATGCAAATTAGCAATTAGCCTTCTAAAAACTAATATAAGTACAAATTCTGCCGTGGATACATGCATTATTAGCGAAGTTGTGAACTTTTTGTTTACAAATTTACAATTGAGTATGCAAATGTATTAGACGTGTAAAAACTAATATAAATATAAATTCTGAAGTGGATTCAGGCATTATTAGCTGAGTTATGAACTTTTTGTTTACAATTTACAATTGAGTGTGCAAATGTATAAGCCGTGTAAAAACTATATTAAGTACAAATTCTGCCGTGGATACATGCATTATTAGCGGAGTTGTGAACTTTTTGTTTACAAATTTACAATTGAGTATGCAAATGTATTAGCATTGTAAGAACTAATTTAAATATAAATTCTGCCGTGGATATATGCAATATTATCTGAGTTGTGAACTTTTTGTTTACAAATTTACAATTGAGTATGCAAATGTATTAGACGTGTAAAAACTAATATAAATATAAATTCTGAAGTGGATTCAGGCATTATTAGCTGAGTTGTGAACTTTTTGTTTACAAATTTACAATTGAGTATGCAAATGTATTAGCATTGTAAGAACTAATTTAAATATAAATTGTAAAGTGGATATATGCAATATTATCTGAGTTGTGAACTTTTTGTTTACAAATTTACAATTGAGTATGCAAATTAGCAATTAGCCTTCTAAAAACTAATATAAGTACAAATTCTGCCGTGGATACATGCATTATTAGCGGAGTTGTGAACTTTTTGTTTACAAATTTACAACTGAGTATGCAAATGTATTAGCATTGTAAGAACTAATTTAAATATAAATTGTAAAGTGGATATATGCAATATTATCTGAGTTGTGAACTTTTTGTTTACAAATTTACAATTGAGTATGCAAATTAGCAATTTGAGTATGCAAATATGCAATATTATCTGAGTTGTGAACTTTTTGTTTACAAATTTACAATTGAGTATGCAAATGTATTAGACGTGTAAAAACTAATATAAATATAAATTCTGAAGTGGATTCAGGCATTATTAGCTGAGTTGTGAACTTTTTGTTTACAAATTTACAATTGAGTATGCAAATGTATTAGCATTGTAAGAACTAATTTAAATATAAATTGTAAAGTGGATATATGCAATATTATCTGAGTTGTGAACTTTTTGTTTACAAATTTACAATTGAGTATGCAAATTAGCAATTAGCCTTCTAAAAACTAATATAAGTACAAATTCTGCCATGGATACATGCATTATTAGCGGAGTTGTGAACTTTTTGTTTACAAATTTACAACTGAGTATGCAAATGTATTAGCATTGTAAGAACTAATTTAAATATAAATTGTAAAGTGGATATATGCCATATTATCTGAGTTGTGAACTTTTTGTTTACAAATTTACAATTGAGTATGCAAATTAGCAATTAGCCTTCTAAAAACTAATATAAGTACAAATTCTGCCGTGGATACATGCATTATTAGCGGAGTTGTGAACTTTTTGTTTACAAATTTACAACTGAGTATGCAAATGTATTAGCATTATAAGAACTAATTTAAATATAAATTCTAAAGTTGATATATGCAATATTATCTGAGTTGTGAACTTTTTGTTTACAAATTTACAATTGAGTATGCAAATTAGCAATTAGCCTTCTAAAAGCTAATATAAGTACAAATTCTGCCGTGGATACATGCATTATTAGCGGAGTTGTGAACTTTTTGTTTACAAATTTACAATTGAGTATGCAAATGTATTAGCATTGTAAGAACTAATTTAAATATAAATTCTAAAGTGGATATATGCAATATTATCTGAGTTGTGAACTTTTTGTTTACAAATTTACAATTGAGTATGCAAATGTATTAGACGTGTAAAAACTAATATAAATATAAATTCTGAAGTGGATTCAGGCATTATTAGCTGAGTTGTGAACTTTTTGTTTACAAATTTACAATTGAGTATGCAAATGTATTAGCCTTCTAAAAACTAATATAAGTACAAATTCTGCCGTGGATACATGCATTATTAGCGAAGTTGTGAACTTTTTGTTTACAAATTTACAATTGAGTATGCAAATGTATTAGACGTGTAAAAACTAATATAAATATAAATTCTGAAGTGGATTCAGGCATTATTAGCTGAGTTATGAACTTTTTGTTTACAATTTACAATTGAGTGTGCAAATGTATAAGCCGTGTAAAAACTAATATAAGTACAAATTCTGCCGTGAATACATGCATTATTAGCGGAGTTGTGAACTTTTTGTTTACAAATTTACAATTGAGTATGCAAATGTATTAGCATTGTAAGAACTAATTTAAATATAAATTCTAAAGTGGATATATGCAATATTATCTGAGTTGTGAACTTTTTATACCCTTGCAGGGTATTATAATCTCAGTCAGAAGTTTGCAATGCAGTGAAGGAGACGTTTCCGACCCTATAAAGTATATATATTCTTGATCAGCATCAACAGCCGAGTCGATCTAGCCATGTCCGTCTGTCCGTCTGTCCATCTGTCCGTCTGTCCGTCTGTCTGTTTCTACGCAAACTAGTCCCTCAGTTTTAAAGCTATCTAAATGAAACTTTGCATAGAGTCTTCTATATACTCTCACTGCTATATATGTCGGAACGGGCCGGATCGGACGACTATATCATAAAGCTCCCATACAAATGTTCGATAAATTTTTAGAAAAAAAATTATAACTTGGCTGTTTTTCAATATCATCATCATATATAAATTCTGAAGTGGATTCAGGCATTATTAGCTGAGTTGTGAACTTTTTGTTTACAAATTTACAATTGAGTATGCAAATGTATTAGCCATGTAAAAACTAATATAATTACAAATTCTGAAGTGGATATATGCACTATTATCTGAGTTGTGAACTTTTTGTTTACAATTTTACAATTGAGCATGCAAATGTATTAGCCGTGTAAAAACTAATATAAATACAAATTCTGGCATTATTAGCTGAGTTGTGAAATTTTTGTTTACAAATTTATAACTGAGTATGCAAATGTATTAGCCATGTAAAAACTAATATAATTACAAATTCTGAAGTGGATATATGCACTATTATCTGAGTTGTGAACTTTTTGTTTACAATTTTACAATTGAGCATGGAAATGTATTAGCCGTGTAAAAGCTAATATAAATACAAATTATGAAGTGGATTCAGGCATTGTTAGCTGAGTTGTGAAATTTTTGTTTACAAATTTATACCTGAGTATGCAAATGTATTAACCTTTTAAAAACTAATATAAATACAAATTCTGAAGTGGATACATGCATTATTAGCTGAGTTGTGAACTTTTTGTTTACAAATTTACAATTGAGTATGCAAATGTATTAGCCATGTAAAAACTAATATAATTACAAATTTTGAAGTGGATACATGAATTATTAGCTGAGTTGTGAACTTTTTGTTTACAATTTTACAATTGAGTATGCAAATGTATTAGCCATATTAAAACTAATAAAATTACAAATTCTGAAGTGGATATATGCACTATTATCTGAGTTGTGAACTTTTTGTTTACAAATTTACAATTGAGTATGCAAATGTATTAGCCTTGTAAAAACTAATATAAATACAAATTATGAAGTGGATTCAGGCATTGTTAGCTGAGTTGTGAAATTTTTGTTTACAAATTTATACCTGAGTATGCAAATGTATTAACCTTTTAAAAACTAATATAAATACAAATTCTGAAGTGGATACAGGCATTATTAGCTGAGCTGTGAACTTTTTGTTTACAAATTTACAATTGAGTATGCAAATGTATTAGCCTTGTAAAAACTAATATAAATACAAATTATGAAGTGGATTCAGGCATTGTTAGCTGAGTTGTGAAATTTTTGTTTACAAATTTATACCTGAGTATGCAAATGTATTAACCTTTTAAAAACTAATATAAGTACAAATTCTGCCGTGGATACATGCATTATTAGCTGAGTTGTGAACTTTTTGTTTACAAACTTACAATTGAGTATGCAAATGTATTAGCATTGTAAGAACTAATTTAAATATAAATTCTAAAGTGGATATATGCATTATTATCTGAGTTGTGAACTTTTTGTTTACAAATTTACAATTGAGTATGCAAATGTATTAGACGTGTAAAAACTAATATAAACATAAATTCTAAGTGGATTCAGGGATTATTAGCTGAGTTATGAACTTGATGTGTACAATTTACAATTGAGTGTGCAAATGTATAAGCCGTGTAAAAACTAATATATGTACAAATTATGCCGTGGATACATGCATTATTAGCTGAGTTGTGAACTTTTTGTTTACAAATTTTTAATTGAGTATGCAAATGTAGTAGCCATGTAAAAACTAATATAAATACAAATTCTGGCGTGGATACATAAATTATTAGCGGAGTTGTGAACTTTTTGTTTACAAATTTACAATTGAGTATGCAAATGTATAAGCCGTGTAAAAACTAATATAAGTACAAATTCTGCCGTGGATACATGCATTATTATCTGAGTTGTGAACTTTTAGTTTACAAATTTACAATTGAGTAGGCAAATGTATTAGACGTGTAAAAACTAATATAAATATAAATTCTGAAGTGGGTACATGCATTATTAGCTGAGTTGTGAACTTTTTGTTTACAAATTTTTAATTGAGTATGCAAATGTATTAGCCTTGTAAAAACTAATATAATTACAAATTCTGGCGTGGATACATAAATTATTAGAGGAGTTGTGAACTTTTTGTTTACAAATTTACCATTGAGTATGCAAATGTATAAGCCGTGTAAAAACTAATATAAGTACAAATTCTGACGTGGATACATGCAATATTATCTGAGTTGTGAACTTTTAGTTTACAAATTTACAATTGAGTATGCAAATGTATTAGACGTGTAAAAACTAATATAAATATAAATTCTGAAGTGGGTACATGCATTATTAGCTGAGTTGTGAACTTTTTGTCTACAAATTTACAATTGAGTATGCAAATGTATTAGCATTGTAAGAACTAATTTAAATATAAATTCTAAAGTAGATATATGCATTATTATCTGAGTTGTGAACTTTTTGTTTACAAATTTACAATTGAGTATGTAAATGTATAAGCCGTGTTAAAACTAATATAAATACAAATTCTGCCGTTGATACATGCATTATTATGTGAGTTGTGAACTTTTTGTTTACAAATTTACAATTGAGTTTGCAAATGTATTAGCCTTCTAGACACTAATCTAAGTACAAATTCTGCCGTGGATACATGCATTATTAGCGGAGTTGTGAACTTTTTGTTTACAAATTTACAATTGAGTATGCAAATGTATTAGAATTGTAAGAATTAATTTAAATATAAATTCTGCCGTGGATACATGCATTATTAGCTGAGATGTGAACTTTTTGTTAACAAATTTACAATTGAGTATGCAAATGTATTAGCCGTGTAAAAACTAATATAAATACAAATTCTGAAGTGGATTCAGGCATTATTAGCTGAGTTATGAACTTGTTGTGTACAATTTACAATTGAGTGTGCAAATGTATAAGCCGTGTAAAAACTAATATATGTACAAATTATGCTGTGGATACATGCATTATTAGCTGAGTTGTGAACTTTTTGTTTACAAATTTTTAATTGAGTATGCAAATGTATTAGCCATGTAAAAACTAATATAATTACAAATTCTGGCTTGGATACATACATTATTAGCGGAGTTGTGAACTTTTTGTTTACAAATTTACAATTGAGTATGCAAATGTATAAGCCGTGTAAAAACTAATATAAGTACAAATTCTGCCGTGGATACATGCATTATTATCTGAGTTGTGAACTTTTAGTTTACAAATTTACAATTGAGTATGCAAATGTATTAGACGTGTAAAAACTAATATAAATATAAATTCTGAAGTGGATTCAGGAATTATTAGCTGAGTTGTGAACTTTTTGTTTTCAAATTTACAATTGAGTATGCAAATGTATTAGCCGTGTAAAAACTATTATAAATACAAATTCTGAAGTGGATACAGACATTATTAGCTGATTTGTGAACTTTTTGTTTACAAATTTACAATTGAGTATGCAAATGTATTAGCCTTCTAAAAACTAATATAAGTACAAATTCTGCCGTGGATACATGCATTATTAGCGGAGTTGTGAACTTTTTGTTTACAAATTTACAATTGAGTATGCAAATGTATTAGCATTGTAAGAACTAATTTAAATATAAATTCTAAAGTGGATATATGCAATATTATCTGAGTTGTGAACTTTTTGTTTACAAATATACAATTGAGTATGCAAATGTATTAGACGTGTAAAAACTAATATAAATATAAATTCTGAAGTGGATTCAGGCATTATTAGCTGAGCTGTGAACTTTTTGTTTTCAAATTTACAATTGAGTATGCAAATGTATTAGCCGTGTAAAAACTATTATAAATACAAATTCTGAAGTGGATATATGCATTATTATCTGAGTTGTGAACTTTTTGTTTACAAATTTACAATTGAGTATGCAAATGAATTAGCCTTTTAAAAACTAATATAAGTACAAATTCTGCCGTGGATACATGCATTATTAGCGGAGTTGTGAACTTTTTGTTTACAAATTTACAATTGAGTATGCAAATGTATTAGCCATGTAAAAACTAATATAAATACAAATTCTGAAGTGAATACAGGCATTATTAGCTGAGTTGTGAACTTTTTGTTTACAAATTTACAATTGAGTATGCAAATGTATTAGCCTTGTAAAAACTAATATAAATACAAATTCTGAAGTGGATACAGGCATTATTAGCTGAGTTGTGAACTTTTTGTTTACAAATTTACAATTGAGTATGCAAATGTATTAGCCTTGTAAAAACTAATATAAATACAAATTCTGAAGTGGATACAGGCATTATTAGCTGAGTTGTGAACTTTTTGTTTACAAATTTACAATTGAGTATGCCGTGTAAAAACTAATATAAATACAAATTCGGAAGTCGATACAGGCATTATTAGCTGAGCTGTGAACTTTTTGTTTACAAATTTACAATTGAGTATGCAAATGTATTAGCCGTGTAAAAACGAATATAAATACAAATTCTGCCGTGGATACATGCATTATTAGCGGAGTTGTGAACTTTTTGTTTACAAATTTACAATTGAGTATGAAAATGTATTAACCATGTAAAAACTAATATAAATACAAATTCTGAAGTGGATACAGGCATTATTAGCTGAGTTGTGAACTTTTTGTTTACAAATTTACAATTGAGTATGCAAATATATTAGCCTTGTAAAAACTAATATAAATACAAATTCTGCCGTGGATACATGCATTATTAGCGGAGTTGTGAACTTTTTGTTTACAAATTTACAATTGAGTATGCAAATGTATTAGCCATGTAAAAACTAATATAAATACTAAATTCTGAAGTGGATACAGGCATTATTAGCTGAGTTGTGAACTTTTTGTTTACAAATTTACAATTGAGTATGCAAATGTATTAGCCTTGTAAAAACTAATATAAATACAAATTCTGAAGTGGATACAGGAATTATTAGCTGCGCTGTGAACTTTTTGTTTACAAATTTACAATTGAGTATGCCGTGTAAAAACTAATATAAATACAAATTCGGAAGTCGATACAGGCATTATTAGCGGAGCTGTGAACTTTTTGTTTACAAATTTACAATTGAGTATGCAAATGTATTAGCCGTCTGCCGTGGATACATGCATTATTAGCGGAGTTGTGAACTTTTTGTTTACAAATTTACAATTGAGTATACAAATGTATTAGCCGTGTAAAAACGAATATAAATACAAATTCTGAAGTGGATACAGGCATTATTAGCTGAGTTGTGAACTTTTTGTTTACAAATTTACAATTGAGTATGCAAATGTATTAGCCTTGTAAAAACTAATATAAGTACAAATTCTGCCGTGGATACATGCATTATTACCTGAGTTGTGAACTTTTTGTTTACAAATTTCATTATTAGCTGAGATGTGAACTTTTTGTTTACAAATTTACAATTGAGTATGCAAATGTATTAGCCGTAAAAAAACTATTATAAATACAAATTCTGAAGAGGATACAGACATTATTAGCTGAGCTGTGAACTTTTTGTTTTCAAATTTACAATTGAGTAAGCAAATGTATTAGCCGTGTAAAAACTATTATAAATACAAATTCTGAAGTGGCTATATGCATTATTATCTGAGTTGTGAACTTTTTGTTTACAAATTTACAATTGAGTATGCAAATAAATAAGCCTTATAAAAACTAATATAAGTACAAATTCTGCCGTGGATACATGCATTATTAGCGGAGTTGTGAACTTTTTGTTTACAAATTTACAATTGAGTATGCAAATGTATTAGCCATGTAAAAACTAATATAAATACAAATTCTGAAGTGAATTCAGGCATTATTAGCTGAGTTGTGAACTTTTAGTTTACAAATTTACAATTGAGTATGCAAATGTATTAGCCTTGTAAAAACTAATATAAATACAAATTCTGAAGTGGATATATGCACTATTATCTGAGTTGTGAACTTTTTGTTTACAAATTTACAATTGAGTATGCCAATGTATTAACCTTGTAAAAACTAATATAAATACAAATTCTAAAGTGGATACATGCATTATTAGCTGAGTTGTGAACTTTTTGTTTACAAATTTACAATTGAGTATGCAAATGTATTAGCCTTGTAAAAACTAATATAATTACTAATTCTGAAGTGGATTCAGGCATTATTAGCTGAGTTGTGAACTTTTTGTTTTCAAATTTACAATTGAGTATGCAAATGTATTAGCCGTGTAAAAACTATTATAAATACAAATTCTGAAGTGGATATATGCATTATTATCTGAGTTGTGAACTTTTTGTTTACAAATTTACAATTGAGTATGCAAATGAATTAGCCTTTTAAAAACTAATATAAGTACAAATTCTGCCGTGGATACATGCATTATTAGCGGAGTTGTGAACTTTTTGTTTACAAATTTACAATTGAGTATGCAAATGTATTAGCCATGTAAAAACTAATATAAATACAAATTCTGAAGTGGATACAGACATTATTAGCTGAGCTGTGAACTTTTTGTTTTCAAATTTACAATTTAGTATGCAAATGTATTAGCCGTGTAAAAACTATTATAAATACAAATTCTGAAGTGGATATATGCATTATTATCTGAGTTGTGAACTTTTTGTTTACAAATTTACAATTGAGTATGCAAATGAATAAGCCTTCCAAAAACTAATATAAGTACAAATTCTGCCGTGGATACATGCATTATTATCTGAGTTGTGAACTTTTAGTTTACAAATTTACAATTGAGTATGCAAATGTATTAGACGTGTAAAAACTAATATAAATATAAATTTTGAAGTGGATTCAGGCATTTTTAGCTGAGTTGTGAACTTTTTGTTTACAATTTACAATTGAGTATGCAAATGTATAAGCCGTGTAAAAACTAATATAAGTACAAATTCTGCCGTTGATACATACATTATTAGCTGAGTTGTGAACTTTTTGTTTACAAATTTACAATTGAGTATGCAAATGTATTAGCCGTGTAAAAACTAATATAAATACAAATTCTGAAGTGGATTCAGGAATTATTAGCTGAGTTGTGAACTTTTTGTTTTCAAATTTACAATTGAGTATGCAAATGTATTAGCCGTGTAAAAACTATTATAAATACAAATTCTGAAGTGGATACAGACATTATTAGCTGATTTGTGAACTTTATGTTTACAAATTTACAATTGAGTATGCAAATGTATTAGCCTTCTAAAAACTAATATAAGTACAAATTCTGCCGTGGATACATGCATTATTAGCGGAGTTGTGAACTTTTTGTTTACAAATTTACAATTGAGTATGCAAATGTATTAGCATTGTAAGAACTAATTTAAATATAAATTCTAAAGTGGATATATGCAATATTATCTGAGTTGTGAACTTTTTGTTTACAAATATACAATTGAGTATGCAAATGTATTAGACGTGTAAAAACTAATATAAATATAAATTCTGAAGTGGATTCAGGCATTATTAGCTGAGCTGTGAACTTTTTGTTTTCAAATTTACAATTGAGTATGCAAATGTATTAGCCGTGTAAAAACTATTATAAATACAAATTCTGAAGTGGATATATGCATTATTATCTGAGTTGTGAACTTTTTGTTTACAAATTTACAATTGAGTATGCAAATGTATTAGCCGTGTAAAAACGAATATAAATACAAATTCTGCCGTGGATACATGCATTATTAGCGGAGTTGTGAACTTTTTGTTTACAAATTTACAATTGAGTATGAAAATGTATTAACCATGTAAAAACTAATATAAATACAAATTCTGAAGTGGATACAGGCATTATTAGCTGAGTTGTGAACTTTTTGTTTACAAATTTACAATTGAGTATGCAAATATATTAGCCTTGTAAAAACTAATATAAATACAAATTCTGCCGTGGATACATGCATTATTAGCGGAGTTGTGAACTTTTTGTTTACAAATTTACAATTGAGTATGCAAATGTATTAGCCATGTAAAAACTAATATAAATACTAAATTCTGAAGTGGATACAGGCATTATTAGCTGAGTTGTGAACTTTTTGTTTACAAATTTACAATTGAGTATGCAAATGTATTAGCCTTGTAAAAACTAATATAAATACAAATTCTGAAGTGGATACAGGAATTATTAGCTGCGCTGTGAACTTTTTGTTTACAAATTTACAATTGAGTATGCCGTGTAAAAACTAATATAAATACAAATTCGGAAGTCGATACAGGCATTATTAGCGGAGCTGTGAACTTTTTGTTTACAAATTTACAATTGAGTATGCAAATGTATTAGCCGTCTGCCGTGGATACATGCATTATTAGCGGAGTTGTGAACTTTTTGTTTACAAATTTACAATTGAGTATACAAATGTATTAGCCGTGTAAAAACGAATATAAATACAAATTCTGAAGTGGATACAGGCATTATTAGCTGAGTTGTGAACTTTTTGTTTACAAATTTACAATTGAGTATGCAAATGTATTAGCCTTGTAAAAACTAATATAAGTACAAATTCTGCCGTGGATACATGCATTATTACCTGAGTTGTGAACTTTTTGTTTACAAATTTCATTATTAGCTGAGATGTGAACTTTTTGTTTACAAATTTACAATTGAGTATGCAAATGTATTAGCCGTAAAAAAACTATTATAAATACAAATTCTGAAGAGGATACAGACATTATTAGCTGAGCTGTGAACTTTTTGTTTTCAAATTTACAATTGAGTAAGCAAATGTATTAGCCGTGTAAAAACTATTATAAATACAAATTCTGAAGTGGCTATATGCATTATTATCTGAGTTGTGAACTTTTTGTTTACAAATTTACAATTGAGTATGCAAATAAATAAGCCTTATAAAAACTAATATAAGTACAAATTCTGCCGTGGATACATGCATTATTAGCGGAGTTGTGAACTTTTTGTTTACAAATTTACAATTGAGTATGCAAATGTATTAGCCATGTAAAAACTAATATAAATACAAATTCTGAAGTGAATTCAGGCATTATTAGCTGAGTTGTGAACTTTTAGTTTACAAATTTACAATTGAGTATGCAAATGTATTAGCCTTGTAAAAACTAATATAAATACAAATTCTGAAGTGGATATATGCACTATTATCTGAGTTGTGAACTTTTTGTTTACAAATTTACAATTGAGTATGCCAATGTATTAACCTTGTAAAAACTAATATAAATACAAATTCTAAAGTGGATACATGCATTATTAGCTGAGTTGTGAACTTTTTGTTTACAAATTTACAATTGAGTATGCAAATGTATTAGCCTTGTAAAAACTAATATAATTACTAATTCTGAAGTGGATTCAGGCATTATTAGCTGAGTTGTGAACTTTTTGTTTTCAAATTTACAATTGAGTATGCAAATGTATTAGCCGTGTAAAAACTATTATAAATACAAATTCTGAAGTGGATATATGCATTATTATCTGAGTTGTGAACTTTTTGTTTACAAATTTACAATTGAGTATGCAAATGAATTAGCCTTTTAAAAACTAATATAAGTACAAATTCTGCCGTGGATACATGCATTATTAGCGGAGTTGTGAACTTTTTGTTTACAAATTTACAATTGAGTATGCAAATGTATTAGCCATGTAAAAACTAATATAAATACAAATTCTGAAGTGGATACAGACATTATTAGCTGAGCTGTGAACTTTTTGTTTTCAAATTTACAATTTAGTATGCAAATGTATTAGCCGTGTAAAAACTATTATAAATACAAATTCTGAAGTGGATATATGCATTATTATCTGAGTTGTGAACTTTTTGTTTACAAATTTACAATTGAGTATGCAAATGAATAAGCCTTCCAAAAACTAATATAAGTACAAATTCTGCCGTGGATACATGCATTATTATCTGAGTTGTGAACTTTTAGTTTACAAATTTACAATTGAGTATGCAAATGTATTAGACGTGTAAAAACTAATATAAATATAAATTTTGAAGTGGATTCAGGCATTTTTAGCTGAGTTGTGAACTTTTTGTTTACAATTTACAATTGAGTATGCAAATGTATAAGCCGTGTAAAAACTAATATAAGTACAAATTCTGCCGTTGATACATACATTATTAGCTGAGTTGTGAACTTTTTGTTTACAAATTTACAATTGAGTATGCAAATGTATTAGCCGTGTAAAAACTAATATAAATACAAATTCTGAAGTGGATTCAGGAATTATTAGCTGAGTTGTGAACTTTTTGTTTTCAAATTTACAATTGAGTATGCAAATGTATTAGCCGTGTAAAAACTATTATAAATACAAATTCTGAAGTGGATACAGACATTATTAGCTGATTTGTGAACTTTATGTTTACAAATTTACAATTGAGTATGCAAATGTATTAGCCTTCTAAAAACTAATATAAGTACAAATTCTGCCGTGGATACATGCATTATTAGCGGAGTTGTGAACTTTTTGTTTACAAATTTACAATTGAGTATGCAAATGTATTAGCATTGTAAGAACTAATTTAAATATAAATTCTAAAGTGGATATATGCAATATTATCTGAGTTGTGAACTTTTTGTTTACAAATATACAATTGAGTATGCAAATGTATTAGACGTGTAAAAACTAATATAAATATAAATTCTGAAGTGGATTCAGGCATTATTAGCTGAGCTGTGAACTTTTTGTTTTCAAATTTACAATTGAGTATGCAAATGTATTAGCCGTGTAAAAACTATTATAAATACAAATTCTGAAGTGGATATATGCATTATTATCTGAGTTGTGAACTTTTTGTTTACAAATTTACAATTGAGTATGCAAATGTATTAGCCTTCTAAAAACTAATATAAGTACAAATTCTGCCGTGGATACATGCATTATTAGCGGAGTTGTGAACTTTTTGTTTACAAATTTACAATTGAGTATGCAAATGTATTAGCCATGTAAAAACTAATATAAATACAAATTCTGAAGTGAATACAGGCATTATTAGCTAAGTTGTGAACTTTTTGTTTACAAATTTACAATTGAGTATGCAAATGTATTAGCCTTGTAAAAACTAATATAAATACAAATTCTGAAGTGGATACAGGCATTATTAGCTGAGTTGTGAACTTTTTGTTTACAAATTTACAATTGAGTATGCAAATGTATTAGCCTTGTAAAAACTAATATAAATACAAATTCTGAAGTGGATACAGGCATTATTAGCTGAGTTGTGAACTTTTTGTTTACAAATTTACAATTGAGTATGCCGTGTAAAAACTAATATAAATACAAATTCGGAAGTCGATACAGGCATTATTAGCTGAGCTGTGAACTTTTTGTTTACAAATTTACAATTGAGTATGCAAATGTATTAGCCGTGTAAAAACGAATATAAATACAAATTCTGCCGTGGATACATGCATTATTAGCGGAGTTGTGAACTTTTTGTTTACAAATTTATAATTGAGTATGAAAATGTATTAACCATGTAAAAACTAATATAAATACAAATTCTGAAGTGGATACAGGCATTATTAGCTGAGTTGTGAACTTTTTGTTTACAAATTTACAATTGAGTATGCAAATATATTAGCCTTGTAAAAACTAATATAAATACAAATTCTGCCGTGGATACATGCATTATTAGCGGAGTTGTGAACTTTTTGTTTACAAATTTACAATTGAGTATGCAAATGTATTAGCCATGTAAAAACTAATATAAATACTAAATTCTGAAGTGGATACAGGCATTATTAGCTGAGTTGTGAACTTTTTGTTTACAAATTTACAATTGAGTATGCAAATGTATTAGCCATGTAAAAACTAATATAAATACAAATTCTGAAGTGAATACAGGCATTATTAGCTGAGTTGTGAACTTTTTGTTTACAAATTTACAATTGAGTATGCAAATGTATTAGCCTTGTAAAAACTAATATAAATACAAATTCTGAAGTGGATATATGCACTATTATCTGAGTTGTGAACTTTTTGTTTACAAATTTACAATTGAGTATGCAAATGTATTAACCTTGTAAAAACTAATATAAATACAAATTCTGCCGTGGATACATGCATTATTAGCGGAGTTGTGAACTTTTTGTTTACAAATTTACAATTGAGTATGCAAATGTATTAGCCTTGTAAAAACTAATATAATTACTAATTCTGAAGTGGATTCAGGCATTATTAGCTGAGTTGTGAACTTTTTGTTTTCAAATTTACAATTGAGTATGCAAATGTATTAGCCGTGTAAAAACTATTATAAATACAAATTCTGAAGTGGATATATGCATTATTATCTGAGTTGTGAACTTTTTGTTTACAAATTTACAATTGAGTATGCAAATGAATTAGCCTTTTAAAAACTAATATAAGTGCAAATTCTGCCGTGGATACATGCATTATTAGCGGAGTTGTGAACTTTTTGTTTACAAATTTACAATTGAGTATGCAAATGTATTAGCCATGTAAAAACTAATATAAATACAAATTCTGAAGTGGATACAGACATTATTAGCTGAGCTGTGAACTTTTTGTTTTCAAATTTACAATTTAGTATGCAAATGTATTAGCCGTGTAAAAACTATTATAAATACAAATTCTGAAGTGGATATATGCATTATTATCTGAGTTGTGAACTTTTTGTTTACAAATTTACAATTGAGTATGCGAATGAATAAGCCTTCTAAAAACTAATATAAGTACAAATTCTGCCGTGGATACATGCATTATTATCTGAGTTGTGAACTTTTAGTTTACAAATTTACAATTGAGTATGCAAATGTATTAGACGTGTAAAAACTAATATAAATATAAATTCTGAAGTGGATTCAGGCATTTTTAGCTGAGTTGTGAACTTTTTGTTTACAATTTACAATTGAGTATGCAAATGTATAAGCCGTGTAAAAACTAATATAAGTACAAATTCTGCCGTGGATACATACATTATTAGCTGAGTTGTGAACTTTTTGTTTACAAATTTACAAGTGAGTATGCAAATGTATTAGCCGTGTAAAAACTAATATAAATACAAATTCTGAAGTGGATTCAGGAATTATTAGCTGAGTTGTGAACTTTTTGTTTTCAAATTTACAATTGAGTATGCAAATGTATTAGCCGTGTAAAAACTATTATAAATACAAATTCTGAAGTGGATACAGGCATTATTAGCTGATTTGTGAACTTTTTGTTTACAAATTTACAATTGAGTATGCAAATGTATTAGCCTTCTAAAAACTAATATAAGTACAAATTCTGCCGTAGATACATGCATTATTAGCGGAGTTGTGAACTTTTTGTTTACAAATTTACAATTGAGTATGCAAATGTATTAGCATTGTAAGAACTAATTTAAATATAAATTCTAAAGTGGATATATGCAATATTATCTGAGTTGTGAACTTTTTGTTTACAAATATACAATTGAGTATGCAAATGTATTAGACGTGTAAAAACTAATATAAATATAAATTCTGAAGTGGATTCAGGCATTATTAGCTGAGCTGTGAACTTTTTGTTTTCAAATTTACAATTGAGTATGCAAATGTATTAGCCGTGTAAAAACTATTATAAATACAAATTCTGAAGTGGATATATGCATTATTATCTGAGTTGTGAACTTTTTGTTTACAAATTTACAATTGAGTATGCAAATGAATTAGCCTTTTAAAAACTAATATAAGTACAAATTCTGCCGTGGATACATGCATTATTAGCGGAGTTGTGAACTTTTTGTTTACAAATTTACAATTGAGTATGCAAATGTATTAGCCATGTAAAAACTAATATAAATACAAATTCTGAAGTGAATACAGGCATTATTAGCTAAGTTGTGAACTTTTTGTTTACAAATTTACAATTGAGTATGCAAATGTATTAGCCTTGTAAAAACTAATATAAATACAAATTCTGAAGTGGATACAGGCATTATTAGCTGAGTTGTGAACTTTTTGTTTACAAATTTACAATTGAGTATGCAAATGTATTAGCCTTGTAAAAACTAATATAAATACAAATTCTGAAGTGGATACAGGCATTATTAGCTGAGTTGTGAACTTTTTGTTTACAAATTTACAATTGAGTATGCCGTGTAAAAACTAATATAAATACAAATTCGGAAGTCGATACAGGCATTATTAGCTGAGCTGTGAACTTTTTGTTTACAAATTTACAATTGAGTATGCAAATGTATTAGCCGTGTAAAAACGAATATAAATACAAATTCTGCCGTGGATACATGCATTATTAGCGGAGTTGTGAACTTTTTGTTTACAAATTTACAATTGAGTATGAAAATGTATTAACCATGTAAAAACTAATATAAATACAAATTCTGAAGTGGATACAGGCATTATTAGCTGAGTTGTGAACTTTTTGTTTACAAATTTACAATTGAGTATGCAAATATATTAGCCTTGTAAAAACTAATATAAATACAAATTCTGCCGTGGATACATGCATTATTAGCGGAGCTGTGAACTTTTTGTTTACAAATTTACAATTGAGTATGCAAATGTATTAGCCATGTAAAAACTAATATAAATACTAAATTCTGAAGTGGATACAGGCATTATTAGCTGAGTTGTGAACTTTTTGTTTACAAATTTACAATTGAGTATGCAAATGTATTAGCCTTGTAAAAACTAATATAAATACAAATTCTGAAGTGGATACAGGAATTATTAGCTGCGCTGTGAACTTTTTGTTTACAAATTTACAATTGAGTATGCCGTGTAAAAACTAATATAAATACAAATTCGGAAGTCGATACAGGCATTATTAGCTGAGCTGTGAACTTTTTGTTTACAAATTTACAATTGAGTATGCAAATGTATTAGCCGTGTAAAAACGAATATAAATACAAATTCTGCCGTGGATACATGCATTATTAGCGGAGTTGTGAACTTTTTGTTTACAAATTTACAATTGAGTATGCAAATGTATTAGCCGTGTAAAAACTATTATAAATACAAATTCTGAAGTGGATACAGGCATTATTAGCTGATTTGTGAACTTTTTGTTTACAAATTTACAATTGAGTATGCAAATATATTAGCCTTGTAAAAACTAATATAAATACAAATTCTGCCGTGGATACATGCATTATTAGCGGAGTTGTGAACTTTTTGTTTACAAATTTACAATTGAGTATGCAAATGTATTAGCCATGTAAAAACTAATATAAATACTAAATTCTGAAGTGGATACAGGCATTATTAGCTGAGCTGTGAACTTTTTGTTTACAAATTTACAATTGAGTATGCAAATGTATTAGCCGTGTAAAAACGAATATAAATACAAATTCTGCCGTGGATACATGCATTATTAGCGGAGTTGTGAACTTTTTGTTTACAAATTTACAATTGAGTATACAAATGTATTAGCCGTGTAAAAACGAATATAAATACAAATTCTGAAGTGGATACAGGCATTATTAGCTGAGTTGTGAACTTTTTGTTTACAAATTTACAATTGAGTATGCAAATGTATTAGCCTTGTAAAAACTAATATAAATACAAATTCTGAAGTGGATACAGGCATTATTAGCTGAGTTGTGAACTTTTTGTTTACAAATTTACAATTGAGTATGCCGTGTAAAAACTAATATAAATACAAATTCGGAAGTCGATACAGGCATTATTAGCTGAGCTGTGAACTTTTTGTTTACAAATTTACAATTGAGTATGCAAATGTATTAGCCGTGTAAAAACGAATATAAATACAAATTCTGCCGTGGATACATGCATTATTAGCGGAGTTGTGAACTTTTTGTTTACAAATTTACAATTGAGTATGAAAATGTATTAACCATGTAAAAACTAATATAAATACAAATTCTGAAGTGGATACAGGCATTATTAGCTGAGTTGTGAACTTTTTGTTTACAAATTTACAATTGAGTATGCAAATATATTAGCCTTGTAAAAACTAATATAAATACAAATTCTGCCGTGGATACATGCATTATTAGCGGAGCTGTGAACTTTTTGTTTACAAATTTACAATTGAGTATGCAAATGTATTAGCCATGTAAAAACTAATATAAATACTAAATTCTGAAGTGGATACAGGCATTATTAGCTGAGTTGTGAACTTTTTGTTTACAAATTTACAATTGAGTATGCAAATGTATTAGCCTTGTAAAAACTAATATAAATACAAATTCTGAAGTGGATACAGGAATTATTAGCTGCGCTGTGAACTTTTTGTTTACAAATTTACAATTGAGTATGCCGTGTAAAAACTAATATAAATACAAATTCGGAAGTCGATACAGGCATTATTAGCTGAGCTGTGAACTTTTTGTTTACAAATTTACAATTGAGTATGCAAATGTATTAGCCGTGTAAAAACGAATATAAATACAAATTCTGCCGTGGATACATGCATTATTAGCGGAGTTGTGAACTTTTTGTTTACAAATTTACAATTGAGTATGCAAATGTATTAGCCGTGTAAAAACTATTATAAATACAAATTCTGAAGTGGATACAGGCATTATTAGCTGATTTGTGAACTTTTTGTTTACAAATTTACAATTGAGTATGCAAATATATTAGCCTTGTAAAAACTAATATAAATACAAATTCTGCCGTGGATACATGCATTATTAGCGGAGTTGTGAACTTTTTGTTTACAAATTTACAATTGAGTATGCAAATGTATTAGCCATGTAAAAACTAATATAAATACTAAATTCTGAAGTGGATACAGGCATTATTAGCTGAGCTGTGAACTTTTTGTTTACAAATTTACAATTGAGTATGCAAATGTATTAGCCGTGTAAAAACGAATATAAATACAAATTCTGCCGTGGATACATGCATTATTAGCGGAGTTGTGAACTTTTTGTTTACAAATTTACAATTGAGTATACAAATGTATTAGCCGTGTAAAAACGAATATAAATACAAATTCTGAAGTGGATACAGGCATTATTAGCTGAGTTGTGAACTTTTTGTTTACAAATTTACAATTGAGTATGCAAATGTATTAGCCTTGTAAAAACTAATATAAGTACAAATTCTGCCGTGGATACATGCATTATTACCTGAGTTGTGAACTTTTTGTTTACAAATTTCATTATTAGCTGAGATGTGAACTTTTTGTTTACAAATTTACAATTGAGTATGCAAATGTATTAGCCGTAAAAAAACTATTATAAATACAAATTCTGAAGTGGATACAGACATTATTAGCTGAGCTGTGAACTTTTTGTTTTCAAATTTACAATTGAGTATGCAAATGTATTAGCCGTGTAAAAACTATTATAAATACAAATTCTGAAGTGGATATATGCATTATTATCTGAGTTGTGAACTTTTTGTTTACAAATTTACAATTGAGTATGCAAATGAATAAGCCTTCTAAAAACTAATATAAGTACAAATTCTGCCGTGGATACATGCATTATTAGCGGAGTTGTGAACTTTTTGTTTACAAATTTACAATTGAGTATGCAAATGTATTAGCCATGTAAAAACTAATAGAAATACAAATTCTGAAGTGGATACAGGCATTATTAGCTGAGTTGTGAACTTTTTGTTTACAAATTTACAATTGAGTATGCAAATGAATTAGCCTTGTAAAAACTAATATAAATATAAATTCTGCCGTGGATACATGCATTATTAGCGGAGTTGTGAACTTTTTGTTTACAAATTTACAATTGAGTATGCAAATGTATTAGCCTTGTAAAAACTAATATAAATACAAATTCTGAAGTGGATACAGGCATTATTAGCTGAGTTGTGAACTTTTTGTTTACAAATTTACAATTGAGTATGCAAATGTATTAGCCTTGTAAAAACTAATATAAATACAAATTCTGCCGTGGATACATGCATTATTAGCGGAGTTGTGAACTTTTTGTTTACAAATTTACAATTGAGTATGCAAATGTATTAGCCTTGTAAAAACTAATATAAATACAAATTCTGAAGTGGATACAGGAATTATTAGCTGCGCTGTGAACTTTTTGTTTACAAATTTACAATTGAGTATGCCGTGTAAAAACTAATATAAATACAAATTCGGAAGTCGATACAGGCATTATTAGCTGAGCTGTGAACTTTTTGTTTACAAATTTACAATTGAGTATGCAAATGTATTAGCCGTGTAAAAACGAATATAAATACAAATTCTGCCGTGGATACATGCATTATTAGCGGAGTTGTGAACTTTTTGTTTACAAATTTACAATTGAGTATACAAATGTATTAGCCGTGTAAAAACGAATATAAATACAAATTCTGAAGTGGATACAGGCATTATTAGCTGAGTTGTGAACTTTTTGTTTACAAATTTACAATTGAGTATGCAAATGTATTAGCCTTGTAAAAACTAATATAAGTACAAATTCTGCCGTGGATACATGCATTATTACCTGAGTTGTGAACTTTTTGTTTACAAATTTCATTATTAGCTGAGATGTGAACTTTTTGTTTACAAATTTACAATTGAGTATGCAAATGTATTAGCCGTAAAAAAACTATTATAAATACAAATTCTGAAGTGGATACAGACATTATTAGCTGAGCTGTGAACTTTTTGTTTTCAAATTTACAATTGAGTATGCAAATGTATTAGCCGTGTAAAAACTATTATAAATACAAATTCTGAAGTGGATATATGCATTATTATCTGAGTTGTGAACTTTTTGTTTACAAATTTACAATTGAGTATGCAAATGAATAAGCCTTCTAAAAACTAATATAAGTACAAATTCTGCCGTGGATACATGCATTATTAGCGGAGTTGTGAACTTTTTGTTTACAAATTTACAATTGAGTATGCAAATGTATTAGCCATGTAAAAACTAATATAAATACAAATTCTGAAGTGAATACAGGCATTATTAGCTGAGTTGTGAACTTTTTGTTTACAAATTTACAATTGAGTATGCAAATGTATTAGCCTTGTAAAAACTAATATAAATACAAATTCTGAAGTGGATATATGCACTATTATCTGAGTTGTGAACTTTTTGTTTACAAATTTACAATTGAGTATGCAAATGTATTAGCCTTGTAAAAACTAATATAAATACAAATTCTAAAGTGGATACATGCATTATTAGCTGAGTTGTGAACTTTTTGTTTACAAATTTACAATTGAGTATGCAAATGTATTAGCCTTGTAAAAACTAATATAATTACAAATTCTGAAGTGGATTCAGGCATTATTAGCTGAGTTGTGAACTTTTTGTTTTCAAATTTACAATTGAGTATGCAAATGTATTAGCCGTGTAAAAACTATTATAAATACAAATTCTGAAGTGGATATATGCATTATTATCTGAGTTGTGAACTTTTTGTTTACAAATTTACAATTGAGTATGCAAATGAATTAGCCTTTTAATAACTAATATATGTACAAATTCTGCCGTGGATACATGCATTATTAGCGGAGTTGTGAACTTTTTGTTTACAAATTTACAATTGAGTATGCAAATGTATTAGCCATGTAAAAACTAATATAAATACAAATTCTGAAGTGGATACAGACATTATTAGCTGAGCTGTGAACTTTTTGTTTTCAAATTTACAATTTAGTATGCAAATGTATTAGCCGTGTAAAAACTATTATAAATACAAATTCTGAAGTGGATATATGCATTATTATCTGAGTTGTGAACTTTTTGTTTACAAATTTACAATTGAGTATGCAAATGAATAAGCCTTCTAAAAACTAATATAAGTACAAATTCTGCCGTGGATACATGCATTATTAGCGGAGTTGTGAACTTTTTGTTTACAAATTTACAATTGAGTATGCAAATGTATTAGCCTTGTAAAAACTAATATAAATACAAATTCTGAAGTGGATACAGGCATTATTAGCTGAGTTGTGAACTTTTTGTTTACAAATTTACAATTGAGTATGCAAATGTATTAGCCTTGTAAAAACTAATATAAATACAAATTCTGCCGTGGATACATGCATTATTAGCGGAGTTGTGAACTTTTTGTTTACAAATTTACAATTGAGTATGCAAATGTATTAGCCTTGTAAAAACTAATATAAATACAAATTCTGAAGTGGATACAGGAATTATTAGCTGCGCTGTGAACTTTTTGTTTACAAATTTACAATTGAGTATGCCGTGTAAAAACTAATATAAATACAAATTCGGAAGTCGATACAGGCATTATTAGCTGAGCTGTGAACTTTTTGTTTACAAATTTACAATTGAGTATGCAAATGTATTAGCCGTGTAAAAACGAATATAAATACAAATTCTGCCGTGGATACATGCATTATTAGCGGAGTTGTGAACTTTTTGTTTACAAATTTACAATTGAGTATACAAATGTATTAGCCGTGTAAAAACGTATATAAATACAAATTCTGAAGTGGATACAGGCATTATTAGCTGAGTTGTGAACTTTTTGTTTACAAATTTACAATTGAGTATGCAAATGTATTAGCCTTGTAAAAACTAATATAAATACAAATTCTGCCGTGGATACATGCATTATTAGCGGAGTTGTGAACTTTTTGTTTACAAATTTACAATTGAGTATGCAAATGTATTAGCCTTGTAAAAACTAATATAAATATAAATTCTGCCGTGGATACATGCATTATTAGCGGAGTTGTGAACTTTTTGTTTACAAATTTACAATTGAGTATGCAAATGTATTAGCCTTGTAAAAACTAATATAAATACAAATTCTGAAGTGGATACAGGCATTATTAGCTGAGTTGTGAACTTTTTGTTTACAAATTTACAATTGAGTATGCAAATATATTAGCCTTGTAAAAACTAATATAAATACAAATTCTGCCGTGGATACATGCATTATTAGCGGAGTTGTGAACTTTTTGTTTACAAATTTACAATTGAGTATGCAAATGTATTAGCCTTGTAAAAACTAATATAAATACAAATTCTGAAGTGGATACAGGAATTATTAGCTGCGCTGTGAACTTTTTGTTTACAAATTTACAATTGAGTATGCCGTGTAAAAACTAATATAAATACAAATTCGGAAGTCGATACAGGCATTATTAGCTGAGCTGTGAACTTTTTGTTTACAAATTTACAATTGAGTATGCAAATGTATTAGCCGTGTAAAAACGAATATAAATACAAATTCTGCCGTGGATACATGCATTATTAGCGGAGTTGTGAACTTTTTGTTTACAAATTTACAATTGAGCATACAAATGTATTAGCCGTGTAAAAACGAATATAAATACAAATTCTGAAGTGGATACAGGCATTATTAGCTGAGTTGTGAACTTTTTGTTTACAAATTTACAATTGAGTATGCAAATGTATTAGCCTTGTAAAAACTAATATAAGTACAAATTCTGCCGTGGATACATGCATTATTAGCGGAGTTGTGAACTTTTTGTTTACAAATTTACAATTGAGTATGCAAATGTATTAGCCGTAAAAAAACTATTATAAATACAAATTCTGAAGTGGATACAGACATTATTAGCTGAGCTGTGAACTTTTTGTTTTCAAATTTACAATTGAGTATGCAAATGTATTAGCCGTGTAAAAACTATTATAAATACAAATTCTGAAGTGGATATATGCATTATTATCTGAGTTGTGAACTTTTTGTTTACAAATTTACAATTGAGTATGCAAATGAATAAGCCTTCTAAAAACTAATATAAGTACAAATTCTGCCGTGGATACATGCATTATTAGCGGAGTTGTGAACTTTTTGTTTACAAATTTACAATTGAGTATGCAAATGTATTAGCCATGTAAAAACTAATATAAATACAAATTCTGAAGTGAATACAGGCATTATTAGCTGAGTTGTGAACTTTTTGTTTACAAATTTACAATTGAGTATGCAAATGTATTAGCCTTGTAAAAACTAATATAAATACAAATTCTGAAGTGGATATATGCACTATTATCTGAGTTGTGAACTTTTTGTTTACAAATTTACAATTGAGTATGCAAATGTATTAACCTTGTAAAAACTAATATAAATACAAATTCTAAAGTGGATACATGCATTATTAGCTGAGTTGTGAACTTTTTGTTTACAAATTTACAATTGAGTATGCAAATGTATTAGCCTTGTAAAAACTAATATAATTACAAATTCTGAAGTGGATTCAGGCATTATTAGCTGAGTTGTGAACTTTTTGTTTTCAAATTTACAATTGAGTATGCAAATGTATTAGCCGTGTAAAAACTATTATAAATACAAATTCTGAAGTGGATATATGCATTATTATCTGAGTTGTGAACTTTTTGTTTACAAATTTACAATTGAGTATGCAAATGAATTAGCCTTTTAAAAACTAATATATGTACAAATTCTGCCGTGGATACATGCATTATTAGCGGAGTTGTGAACTTTTTGTTTACAAATTTACAATTGAGTATGCAAATGTATTAGCCATGTAAAAACTAATATAAATACAAATTCTGAAGTGAATACAGGCATTATTAGCTGAGTTGTGAACTTTTTGTTTTCAAATTTACAATTGAGTATGCAAATGTATTAGCCATGTAAAAACTAATATAAATACAAATTCTGAAGTGGATACTGACATTATTAGCTGAGCTGTGAACTTTTTGTTTTCAAATTTACAATTTAGTATGCAAATGTATTAGCCGTGTAAAAACTATTATAAATACAAATTCTGAAGTGGATATATGCATTATTATCTGAGTTGTGAACTTTTTGTTTACAAATTTACAATTGAGTATGCAAATGAATAAGCCTTCTAAAAACTAATATAAGTACAAATTCTGCCGTGGATACATGCATTATTAGCGGAGTTGTGAACTTTTTGTTTACAAATTTACAATTGAGTATGCAAATGTATTAGCCATGTAAAAACTAATATAAATACAAATTCTGAAGTGAATACAGGCATTATTAGCTGAGTTGTGAACTTTTTGTTTACAAATTTACAATTGAGTATGCAAATGTATTAGCCTTGTAAAAACTAATATAAATACAAATTCTGAAGTGGATCATGAATTATTAGCTGAGTTGTAAACTTTTTGTTTACAAATTTATACCTGAGTATGCAAATGTATTAACCTTGTAAAAACTAATATAAATACAAATTCTGAAGTGGATACATGCATTATTAGCTGAGTTGTGAACTTTTTGTTTACAATTTTACAATTGAGTATGCAAATGTATTAGCCATGTAAAAACTAATATAATTACAAATTCTGAAGTGGATATATGCACTATTATCTGAGTTGTGAACTTTTTGTTTACAAATTTACAATTGAGTATGCAAATGTATTAACCTTGTAAAAACTAATATAAATACAAATTCTAAAGTGGATACATGCATTATTAGCTGAGTTGTGAACTTTTTGTTTACAAATTTACAATTGAGTATGCAAATGTATTAGCCTTGTAAAAACTAATATAATTACAAATTCTGAAGTGGATTCAGGCATTATTAGCTGAGTTGTGAACTTTTTGTTTTCAAATTTACAATTGAGTATGCAAATGTATTAGCCGTGTAAAAACTATTATAAATACAAATTCTGAAGTGGATATATGCATTATTATCTGAGTTGTGAACTTTTTGTTTACAAATTTACAATTCAGTATGCAAATGAATTAGCCTTTTAAAAACTAATATAAGTACAAATTCTGCCGTGGATACATGCATTATTAGCGGAGTTGTGAACTTTTTGTTTACAAATTTACAATTGAGTATGCAAATGTATTAGCCATGTAAAAACTAATATAAATACAAATTCTGAAGTGAATACAGGCATTATTAGCTGAGTTGTGAACTTTTTGTTTACAAATTTACAATTGAGTATGCAAATGTATTAGCCTTGTAAAAACTAATATAAATACAAATTCTGAAGTGGATACAGGCATTATTAGCTGAGTTGTGAAATTTTTGTTTACAAATTTACAATTGAGTATGCAAATGTATTAGCCTTGTAAAAACTAATATAAATACAAATTCTGAAGTGGATACAGGCATTATTAGCTGCGCTGTGAACTTTTTGTTTACAAATTTACAATTGAGTATGCCGTGTAAAAACTAATATAAATACAAATTCGGAAGTCGATACAGGCATTATTAGCTGAGCTGTGAACTTTTTGTTAACAAATTTACAATTGAGTATGCAAATGTATTAGCCGTGTAAAAACGAATATAAATACAAATTCTGCCGTGGATACATGCATTATTAGCGGAGTTGTAAACTTTTTGTTTACAAATTTACAATTGAGCATGCAAATGTATTAACCATGTAAAAACTAATATAAATACAAATTCTGAAGTGGATACAGGCATTATTAGCTGAGTTGTGAACTTTTTGTTTACAAATTTACAATTGAGTATGCAAATGTATTAGCCTTGTAAAAACTAATATAAATACAAATTCTGCCGTGGATACATGCATTATTAGCGGAGTTGTGAGCTTTTTGTTTACAAATTTACAATTGAGTATGCAAATGTATTAGCCATGTAAAAACTAATATAAATACTAAATTCTGAAGTGGATACAGGCATTATTAGCTGAGTTGCGAACTTTTTGTTTACAAATTTACAATTGAGTATGCAAATGTATTAGACGTGTAAAAACTAATATAAATATAAATTCTGAAGTGGATTCAGGCATTATTAGCTAAGTTGTGAACTTTTTGTTTACAAATTTACAATAGAGTATGCAAATGTATTAGCCTTCTAAAAACTAATAAAAGTACAAATTCTGCCGTGGATACATGCATTATAAGCGGAGTTGTGAACTTTTTGTTTACAAATTTACAATTGAGCATGCAAATGTATTAGCATTGTAAGAACTAATTTAAATATAAATTCTAAAGTGGATATATGCATTATTATCTGAGTTGTGAACTTTTTGTTTACAAATTTACAATTGAGTATGCAAATGTATTAGACGTGAAAAAACTAATATAAATACAAATTCTGAAGTGGATTCAGGCATTATTAGCTAAGTTGTGAACTTTTTGTTTACAAATTTACAATTGAGTATGCAAATGTATTAGCCTTCTAAAAACTAATATAAGTACAAATTCTGCCGTGGATACATGCATTATAAGCGGAGTTGTGAACTTTTTGTTTACAAATTTACAATTGAGTATGCAAATGTATTAGACGTGTAAAAACTAATATAAATATATATTCTGAAGTGGATTCAGGCATTATTAGCTAAGTTGTGAACTTTTTGTTTACAAATTTACAATAGAGTATGCAAATGTATTAGCCTTCTAAAAACTAATAAAAGTACAAAATCTGCCGTGGATACATGCATTATAAGCGGAGTTGTGAACTTTTTGTTTACAAATTTACAATTGAGTATGCAAATGTATTAGCATTGTAAGAACTAATTTAAATATAAATTCTAAAGTGGATATATGCATTATTATCTGAGTTGTGATCTTTTTGTTTACAAATTTACAATTGAGTATGCAAATGTATTAGACGTGTAAAAACTAATATAAATAAAAATTCTAAAGTGGATATATGCATTATTATCTGAGCTGTGAACTTTTTCTTTACAAATTTACAATTGAGTATGCAAATGTATTAGCCGTGTAAAAACTATTATAAATACTAATTCTGAAGTGGATACAGACATTTTTAGCTGAGTATGCAAATGTATTAGACGTGTAAAAACTAATATAAATATAAATTCTGAAGTGGATTCAGGCATTATTAGCTGAGTTGTGAACTTTTTGTTTAGAAATTTACAATTGAGTATGCAAATGTATAAGCCGTGTAAAAACTAATATAAGTACAAATTCTGCCGTGGATACAAGCATTATTAGCTGAGTTGTGAACTTTTTGTTTACAAATTTACAATTGAGTATGCAAATGTATTAGCATTGTAAGAACTAATTTAAATATAAATTCTGCCGTGGATACATGCATTATTAGCTGAGATGTGAACTTTTTGTTTACAAATTTACAATTGAGTATGCAAATGTATTAGACGTGTAAAAACTAATATAAATATAAATTCTGAAGTGGATTCAGGCATTATTAGCTAAGTTGTGAACTTTTTGTTTACAAATTTACAATAGAGTATGCTAATGTATTAGCCTTCTAAAAACTAATAAAAGTACAAATTCTGCCGTGGATACATGCATTATAAGCGGAGTTGTGAACTTTTTGTTTACAAATTTACAATTGAGCATGCAAATGTATTAGCATTGTAAGAACTAATTTAAATATAAATTCTAAAGTGGATATATGCATTATTATCTGAGTTGTGAACTTTTTGTTTACAAATTTACAATAGAGTATGCAAATGTATTAGACGTGTAAAAACTAATATAAATATAAATTCTGAAGTGGATTCAGGCATTATTAGCTAAGTTGTGAACTTTTTGTTTACAAATTTACAATTGAGTATGCAAATGTATTAGCCTTCTAAAAACTAATATAAGTACTAATTCTGCCGTGGATACATGCATTATTAGCGGAGTTGTGAACTTTTTGTTTACAAATTTACAATTGAGTATGCAAATGTATTAGACGTGTAAAAACTAATATAAATATAAATTCTGAAGTGGATTCAGGCATTATTAGCTAAGTTGTGAACTTTTTGTTTACAAATTTACAATAGAGTATGCAAATGTATTAGCCTTCTAAAAACTAATAAAAGTACAAATTCTGCCGTGGATACATGCATTATAAGCGGAGTTGTGAACTTTTTGTTTACAAATTTACAATTGAGTATGCAAATGTATTAGCCATGTAAAAACTAATATAAATACAAATTCTGAAGTGAATACAGGCATTATTAGCTGAGTTGTGAACTTTTTGTTTACAAATTTACAATTGAGTATGCAAATGTATTAGCCATGTAAAAACTAATATAATTACAAATTCTGAAGTGGATATATGCACTATTATCTGAGTTGTGAACTTTTTGTTTACAAATTTACAATTGAGTATGCAAATGTATTAACCTTGTAAAAACTAATATAAATACAAATTCTAAAGTGGATACATGCATTATTAGCTGAGTTGTGAACTTTTTGTTTACAAATTTACAATTGAGTATGCAAATGTATTAGCCTTGTAAAAACTAATATAATTACAAATTCTGAAGTGGATTCAGGCATTATTAGCTGAGTTGTGAACTTTTTGTTTTCAAATTTACAATTGAGTATGCAAATGTATTAGCCGTGTAAAAACTATTATAAATACAAATTCTGCCGTGGATACATGCATTATTAGCGGAGTTGTAAACTTTTTGTTTACAAATTTACAAGTGAGTATGAAAATGTATTAACCATGTAAAAACTAATATAAATACAAATTCTGAAGTGGATACAGGCATTATTAGCTGAGTTGTGAACTTTTTGTTTACAAATTTACAATTGAGTATGCAAATGTATTAGCCTTGTAAAAACTAATATAAATACAAATTCTGCCGTGGATACATGCATTATTAGCGGAGTTGTGAGCTTTTTGTTTACAAATTTACAATTGAGTATGCAAATGTATTAGCCATGTAAAAACTAATATAAATACTAAATTCTGAAGTGGATACAGGCATTATTAGCTGAGTTGCGAACTTTTTGTTTACAAATTTACAATTGAGTATGCAAATGTATTAGACGTGTAAAAACTAATATAAATATAAATTCTGAAGTGGATTCAGGCATTATTAGCTAAGTTGTGAACTTTTTGTTTACAAATTTACAATAGAGTATGCAAATGTATTAGCCTTCTAAAAACTAATAAAAGTACAAATTCTGCCGTGGATACATGCATTATAAGCGGAGTTGTGAACTTTTTGTTTACAAATTTACAATTGAGCATGCAAATGTATTAGCATTGTAAGAACTAATTTAAATATAAATTCTAAAGTGGATATATGCATTATTATCTGAGTTGTGAACTTTTTGTTTACAAATTTACAATTGAGTATGCAAATGTATTAGACGTGAAAAAACTAATATAAATACAAATTCTGAAGTGGATTCAGGCATTATTAGCTAAGTTGTGAACTTTTTGTTTACAAATTTACAATTGAGTATGCAAATGTATTAGCCTTCTAAAAACTAATATAAGTACAAATTCTGCCGTGGATACATGCATTATAAGCGGAGTTGTGAACTTTTTGTTTACAAATTTACAATTGAGTATGCAAATGTATTAGACGTGTAAAAACTAATATAAATATATATTCTGAAGTGGATTCAGGCATTATTAGCTAAGTTGTGAACTTTTTGTTTACAAATTTACAATAGAGTATGCAAATGTATTAGCCTTCTAAAAACTAATAAAAGTACAAAATCTGCCGTGGATACATGCATTATAAGCGGAGTTGTGAACTTTTTGTTTACAAATTTACAATTGAGTATGCAAATGTATTAGCATTGTAAGAACTAATTTAAATATAAATTCTAAAGTGGATATATGCATTATTATCTGAGCTGTGAACTTTTTCTTTACAAATTTACAATTGAGTATGCAAATGTATTAGCCGTGTAAAAACTATTATAAATACTAATTCTGAAGTGGATACAGACATTTTTAGCTGAGTATGCAAATGTATTAGACGTGTAAAAACTAATATAAATATAAATTCTGAAGTGGATTCAGGCATTATTAGCTGAGTTGTGAACTTTTTGTTTAGAAATTTACAATTGAGTATGCAAATGTATAAGCCGTGTAAAAACTAATATAAGTACAAATTCTGCCGTGGATACAAGCATTATTAGCTGAGTTGTGAACTTTTTGTTTACAAATTTACAATTGAGTATGCAAATGTATTAGCATTGTAAGAACTAATTTAAATATAAATTCTGCCGTGGATACATGCATTATTAGCTGAGATGTGAACTTTTTGTTTACAAATTTACAATTGAGTATGCAAATGTATTAGACGTGTAAAAACTAATATAAATATAAATTCTGAAGTGGATTCAGGCATTATTAGCTAAGTTGTGAACTTTTTGTTTACAAATTTACAATAGAGTATGCTAATGTATTAGCCTTCTAAAAACTAATAAAAGTACAAATTCTGCCGTGGATACATGCATTATAAGCGGAGTTGTGAACTTTTTGTTTACAAATTTACAATTGAGCATGCAAATGTATTAGCATTGTAAGAACTAATTTAAATATAAATTCTAAAGTGGATATATGCATTATTATCTGAGTTGTGAACTTTTTGTTTACAAATTTACAATAGAGTATGCAAATGTATTAGACGTGTAAAAACTAATATAAATATAAATTCTGAAGTGGATTCAGGCATTATTAGCTAAGTTGTGAACTTTTTGTTTACAAATTTACAATTGAGTATGCAAATGTATTAGCCTTCTAAAAACTAATATAAGTACTAATTCTGCCGTGGATACATGCATTATTAGCGGAGTTGTGAACTTTTTGTTTACAAATTTACAATTGAGTATGCAAATGTATTAGACGTGTAAAAACTAATATAAATATAAATTCTGAAGTGGATTCAGGCATTATTAGCTAAGTTGTGAACTTTTTGTTTACAAATTTACAATAGAGTATGCAAATGTATTAGCCTTCTAAAAACTAATAAAAGTACAAATTCTGCCGTGGATACATGCATTATAAGCGGAGTTGTGAACTTTTTGTTTACAAATTTACAATTGAGTATGCAAATGTATTAGCATTGTAAGAACTAATTTAAATATAAATTCTAAAGTGGATATATGCATTATTATCTGAGTTGTGAACTTTTTGTTTACAAATTTACAATTGAGTATGCAAATGTATTAGACGTGTAAAAACTAATATAAATAAAAATTCTAAAGTGGATATATGCATTATTATCTGAGCTGTGAACTTTTTGTTTACAAATTTACAATTGAGTATGCAAATGTATTAGCCGTGTAAAAACTATTATAAATACTAATTCTGAAATGGATACAGACATTTTTAGCTGAGTATGCAAATGTATTAGACGTGTAAAAACTAATATAAATATAAATTCTGAAGTGGATTCAGGCATTATTAGCTGAGTTGTGAACTTTTTGTTTAGAAATTTACAATTGAGTATGTAAATGTATAAGCCGTGTAAAAACTAATATAAGTACAAATTCTGCCGTGGATACAAGCATTATTAGCTGAGTTGTGAACTTTTTGTTTACAAATTTACAATTGAGTATGCAAATGTATTAGCATTGTAAGAACTAATTTAAATATAAATTCTGCCGTGGATACATGCATTATTAGCTGAGATGTGAACTTTTTGTTTACAAATTTACAATTGAGTATGCAAATGAATTAGACGTGTAAAAACTAATATAAATATAAATTCTGAAGTGGATTCAGGCATTATTAGCAGCATTGTAAACTTTTTGTTTACACATTTACAATTGAGTATGCAAATGTATAAGCCGTGTAAAAACTAATATAAGTACAAATTCTGCCGTGGATACAAGCATTATTAGCTGAGTTGTGAACTTTTTGTTTACAAATTTACATTTGAGTATGCAAATGTATTAGCATTGTAAGAACTAATTTAAATATAAATTCTGCCGTGGATACATGCATTATTAGCTGAGATGTGAACTTTTTGTTTACAAATTTACAATTGAGTATGCAAATGTATTAGCCGTGTAAAAACTAATATAAATAAAAATTCTGAAGTGGATTCCGGCATTATTAGCTGAGTATGCAAATGTATTAGACGTGTAAAAACTAATATAAATATAAATTCTGAAGTGGATTCAGGCATTATTAGCTGAGTTGTGAACTTTTTGTTTACAAATTTACAAATGAGTATGCAAATGTATTAGCCTTCTAAAAA
Organism: Drosophila kikkawai; assembly: GCF_030179895.1. Lineage (NCBI taxonomy): Eukaryota > Metazoa > Arthropoda > Insecta > Diptera > Drosophilidae > Drosophila > Drosophila kikkawai. The sequence continues at coordinate 70,324 of NW_027222587.1, forward strand.
CTAATATAAGTACAAATTCTGCCGTGGATACATGCATTATTAGCGGAGTTGTGAACTTTTTGTTTACAAATTTACAATTGAGTATGCAAATGTATTAGCCGTGTAAAAACTATTATAAATACAAATTCTGAAGCGGATACAGACATTATTAGCTGAGCTGTGAACTTTTTGTTTACAATTTACAATTGAGTATGCAAATGTATAAGCCGTGTAAAAACTATTATAAATACAAATTCTGAAGTGGATATAGACATTATAAGCTGAGTATGCAAATGTATTAGACGTGTAAAAACTAATACAAATATAAATTCTGAAGTGGATACAGACATTATTAGCTGAGTTATGAACTTTTTGTTTACAATTTACAATTGAGTATGCAAATGTATAAGCCGTGTAAAAACTAATATAAGTATTTGCCGTGGATACATGCATTATAAGCGGAGTTGTGAACTTTTTGTTTACAAATTTACAATTGAGTATGCAAATGTATTAGACGTGTAAAAACTAATCTATATATATAAAAATGGAGACAAAAAATGTTACTAATGGCATCACAAGAGAACGGCTGGGCCGATTTGGGTCAAATTTTTTTGAGTTGTTTGTAATTGTCAGAAGAAGGTAAGAAGGTAAGAAAATTTTGGGAAGTCCTTCCGGAAAAGTCGCTAGCGGCTCAACAGATGGACACACTGTTGTATGTAAAATTCTGAAACACCCTACAAAGATCATAGCTGCGTTGAAATTCTGTATCAATGAACTCGGTAAAAAAATATTTAAACAAAAAAATCGAACTAACGAAGCATTACCAATTGGAAGTAATGCCTTCTGTTAGACGATCAAGACTTGGACGGCGTTCACGCAATGCAATAAGTATTCCGAATTCCCGTAATAGTCGGACGCAAGAGGAACGTACAGAAATAAATGCATCGATACGTGCCCAAATGGCACAGCTTCGCGCTCCACAAAAATCACCTCAAGCCCGACAAAATAATAGAGAAAGACGAGCCGCAAATGAAAACTTGAATCGCGCTGCATTCGCATACAATCCTGAAACATCCTACAAGGATCTTACCTGCGTTGTTATTGGTTCATTGTCTGTTGTATGTCAGCATTGCAATGCACTGAAGTTTCGGTTGGAAACCCCCGGCTTATACTGTGCAGGTGGCAAAATTAAATTGCCCGTTTTGGCTCATCCACCAGGGCCATTGTATTCGCTACTATATAGAAATTCAGCCCAATCAAACAGTTTCCTAAAGCTTGCACAAAAATATAACGGATGCTCCCCATATATAGTCGATGGCCCTGGCAGCTCGCACTATATATCTACATGTTAGTCTTAGTTTTATAAACTATTCTAACGTTCAATAAAATAAAATAAAAATAACGGATGCTTTCCAATTACGTCATTTGGAGTCGAGGTTTTTCATCAATCAGGCTACAATCCAAGTTATAAGGTAATGGCGTCTCTTTATTATCAAAAATAACAACTCACATTTTTTCGAAATTGCATTCCAACATTCAGATTCATGGGCAAATTCACCACCGAGCGGGCGCTTTGTTATCACCACAAAACAAAAATCTTAAATTCCTTCAGATCTATTTTATTGGTGATTCGGCAGTTGAACTAAATCACCGCTGTGCAATTTTTACTGAAACTTAACGTGAAATTATCGAACAATTGCAAAATCCTCTCTATGAGCATAATGAATTCGTCAGATTGTTCAAAACTGCATTGGATATAATGCATTATGACGAACACAAAATCATTATCAGCGCTGACAAAAGACCCACTGGTAGCCATGCAAGACAATTTAACGCTCCCACTATCAATGAACACGCAGTGGTGATTGTTGGCGAGAATGTGGAATAACGCGATATTGTTTTTAACCGTCGGGATAATGGCCAAGTGCAGCGAGTTTATGAGACTCATCGGTCACATGATGCTCTTCAATATCCGTTAATGTTCTGTCGTGGAGAAGATGGGTATCACTTCAACATAAAGATGGTCAATCCAACGACAGGTTTGTTTACAAGTCATCACTTCTTTTTGATTCTACAACTAAGTTTGAATTCAAATTCTAGGAGAAGAAACGAATAAGAAGGTCAACTCTATGAATTTTGATGCGTATCGATTGATGATTCGACTAGATGTTGACAATCATCTGTTCAGATACCACCGTTTGCTTCAACAGTATTGTGTCGACATGTACGTCAATGTAAAAACGGAACGTCTCAATTTCATTCGTTTTAATCAGTCGAACTTGCGGTCAGACGAGTACATTCACTTGCGTGACGCCATCGCTACTGAAGGACACGCGGCCAACATCGGTTGTTTGACCAATCTCCCAGCAACTTATGTTGGAAGTACGCGCCATATGCAAGGGCAAATTTAAAGGAGAGGTATGTAGTTCTTATCCCACGAATTCCTATTATTCCAACAGATCTTCCATTCCAATTCAAGACGATTCAGTTCCCAGTTCGATTGGCATTTGCGATGACCATCAATAAATCGCAAGGCCAATCGTTGGAAGTCTGCGGGATAAATCTAGAATATCCATGTTTTTCACATGGCCAGCTATACGTAGCCTGTTCGCATGTGGGAAAGCCGTCATCATTATTTATTTTTACACCGGATAACGAAACAAAAAATGTTGTTTATCAGATCGCTCTCCACAGATTTCAAGTCAAAAAAATTTGTCAATCCAACGACAGGTTTGTTTAAAAGTCATCACTTCTTTTTGATTCTCAACTAATTTTGAATTAAAATTTTAGCCTAAAATTTTTAGGAGAAGATAGGAATAAGGTCAGCTCTATGAATCTTTATGCGTATCGATTGATGGTGTTTCAACAGTACTGTTTCGACATGTACGTCAAAGTAGAAACGGAACGTCTCAATTTAATTTGTTTTAATCAGTCGAAGTTGGGGCGAGATAAAGTTCGCCGGGTCCGCTAGTATAAATATAAATTCTAAAGTGGATATATGCATTATTATCTGAGCTGTGAACTTTTTGTTTACAAATTTACAATTGAGTATGCAAATGTATTAGCAACTTTTTCTTTACAAATTTACAATTGAGTATGCAAATGTATAAGACGTGTAAAAACTAATATAAGTACATATTATGCCGTGGATACATGCATGATTAGCTGAGTTGTGAACTTTTTGTTTATAAATTTACAATTGAGTATGCAAATGTATTAGCATTGTAAGAACTATTATAAATACAAATTCTGAAGTGGATACAGACATTATTAGCTGAGTATGCAAATGTATTAGACGTGTAAAAACTAATATAAATATAAATTCTGAAGTGGATTCAGGCATTATTAGCTGAGTTGTGAACTTTTTGTTTACAAATTTACAATTGAGTATGCAAACGTATTAGCCTTCTAAAAACTAATATAAGTACAAATTCTGCCGTGGATACATGCATTATAAGCGGAGTTGTGAACTTTTTGTTTACAAATTTACAATTGAGTGTGCAAATGTATTAGCATTGTAAGAACTAATTTAAATATAAATTCTAAAGTGGATATACGCATTATTATCTGAGTTGTGAACTTTTTGTTTACAAATTTACAATTGAGTATGCAAATGTATTAGACGTGTAAAACTAATATAAATATAAATTCTGAAGTGGATTCAGGCATTATTAGCTGAGTTGTGAACTTTTTGTTTACACATTTACAATTGAGTATGCAAATGTATAAGCCGTGTAAAAACTAATATAAGTACAAATTCTGCCGTGGATACAAGCATTATTAGCTGAGTTGTGAACTTTTTGTTTTCAAATTTACAATTGAGTATGCAAATGTATTAGCATTGTAAGAACTAATTTAAATATAAATTCTGCCGTGGATACATGCATTATTAGCTGAGATGTGAACTTTTTGTTTACAAATTTACAATTGAGTATGCAAATGTATTAGCCGTGTAAAAACTAATATAAATAAAAATTCTGAAGTGGATTCAGGCATTATTAGCTGAGTATGCAAATGTATTAGACGTGTAAAAACTAATATGAATATAAATTCTGAAGTGGATTCAGGCATTATTAGCTGAGTTGTGAACTTTTTGTTTACAAATTTACAATTACATGCATTATTAGCTGAGATGTGAACTTTTTGTTTACAAATTTACAATTGAGTATGCAAATGTATTAGCCGTGTAAAAACTAATATAAATACAAATTCTGAAGTGGATTCAGGCATTATTAGCTGAGTTGTGAACTTTTTGTTTTCAAATTTACAATTGAGTATTCAAATGTATTAGCCGTGTAAAAACTGTAAGGATGTGTCTTAGGCCGGGATAAACCTCAGGGGCCCCGGATTCCTCTCCAGAAATATTTATATTTTTAGAGACGGCCAGAACATGGACGCCGAATTTTAATGGATTTTCTAGGCAAATAATAGCAGCGAAAGGGGGCTCGTTTTCGAGGGGAAAAATCTGACGTGATGAAATGGGAACCTTGGACGCAATTACCCTGGCGATGGCCAGGTGCTCCTCCGTTTCCGGCGCCCGCTCGGTTGCCCAGCAGCGGCGGCTCTTTCGATCGGCAAAATCTCCGCCGCCCGGGATGACCCAGCGGCGATGGCGGGCAAAATGCAGATCGGAAGGGAAAGGAGAGGGAAAAGGGGAAAACAAAACGAAAAAGGGGAACCCAGCAGCCCCGATGCCCACGCCAGATTTGTGCCCGGGAAAACCCAGCGGCGACAAATCCCGCTCCCGTCCCGCTTCTCCGGCCCGGAGCTTGCCCAGCGGCCACGCGAAGTTGGTGCGGGAGAACCCAGCCACCAGCTCGGCGAGTGAGTGAGTGGGAGGGGAACACTTTGGCACGCGTCACAATAAGGGTTGACTGTTGCTACGCGGAGTTCGGTGTGAGTGAGAGGGAGAAAACGATACGATTTTGATCTTCATTTTTATTACGTAACTGTGTACATTTATTCCTAACTTTGGCTACGGTTAACAACACCTTGCCTGGCCCTACGCCACACTCCAGAAAAGCTACTCTGACATGGCTCACCCGCTGTTGTCGGTGGGCGAGGACACGTGTCCGTCAGCCGAAGGCTCCTCGGGCACTCGCGTGTCCTTTGGGACTTGGATACTGCGTCGATGGTTTTTGAGTCCTTTTGGACTTATCGCGGGACTAAGTTCGACCGATCGCGTTCGCAGCTGCCAGAGAAGTCACGATCGCGTTCGACGCTGCCAGGGAAGTGATCGCGGTCGAAAATTGCAAAGCCATTGTCGCCTAGTCTCTGCCAAAAATGTCCGGGCAGCGCAGCTTTCGGCCGTCGGCTTTGTTATTGTTTTTGTTTATGTTTTGATCGTCATGTAAATAAACACGATCAAAACGTAAACACGCACGATCGTCGGAGGGGAAATGTCGCTGCCTCTGCCGCTGTTCGCGTCGGCTTGCGTCGGCAGCGGAGAGGGGAAATGTCTTCAGCGCGGTCGCTACAGTCCGTCTTTGAAAAATGTATACGCTTGTTCGTTGCGGTCTTAATTTAAATCTAATTTGGTCCTTCTTGGGCAAAGTATCTTTGGGCTTCATGCCCGCTAAATGTACAGTTGTGTGTGTGAGTGTGTGTGTGGTGTGTGTGTGGTGTGTGCGTGTATGTGCCTAATCCTAACTTATAAAATATACTAAATTCTAGGGTAAATTATCTTATTCATATACACTACTAGCGGACCCGGCGAACTTTATCTCGCCCCAACTTCGACTGATTAAAACAAATTAAATTGAGACATTCCGTTTCTACTTTGACGTACATGTCGAAACAGTACTGTTGAAACATCATCAATCGATACGCATCAAAATTCATAGAGCTGACCTTATTCCTATCTTCTCCTAAAAATTTTAAGCTAAAATTTGAATTCAAAATTAGTTGAGAATCAAAAAGAAGTGATGACTTTTAAACAAACCTGTCGTTGGATTGACAAATTTTTTTGACTTGAAATCTGTGGAGAGCGATCTGATAAACAATATTTTTTGTTTTGTTATCCGGTGTAAAAATAAATAATGATGACGGCTTTCCCACACGCAAACAGGCTACGTATAGCTGGCCATGTGAAAAACATTGATATTCTAGATTTATCCCGCAGACTTCCAACGATTGGCCTAGCGATTTATTGATGGTCATCGCAAATGCCAATCGAACTGGGAACTGAATCGTCTTGAATTGGAATGGAAGATCTGTTGGAATAATAGGAATTCGTGGGATAAGAACTACCTCTCCTTTAAATTTGCCCTTGCATATGGCGCGGACTTCCAACATAAGTGGCTGGGAGATTGGTCAAACAACCTATGTTGGCCGCGTGTCCTTCAGTAGCGATGGCGTCACGCAAGTGAATGTACTCGTCTGACCGCAAGTTCGACTGATTAAAACGAATGAAATTGAGACGTTCCGTTTTTAGATTGACGTACATGTCGACATAATACTGTTGAAACAAACGGTGGTATCTGAACAGATGATTGTCAACATCTAGTCGAATCATCAATCGATACGCATCAAAATTCATAGAGTTGACCTTCTTATTCGTTTCTTCTCCTAGAATTTGAATTCAAACTTAGTTGTAGAATCAAAAAGAAGTGATGACTTGTAAACAAACCTGTCGTTGGATTGACCATCTTTATGTTGAAGTGATACCCATCTTCTCCACGACAGAACATTAACGGATATTGAAGAGCATCATGTGACCGATGAGTCTTATAAACTCGCTGCACTTGGCCATTATCCCGACGGTTAAAAACAATATCGCGTTATTCCACATTCTCGCCAACAATCACCACTGCGTGTTTATTGATAGTGGGAGCGTTAAATTGTCTTGCATGGCTACCAGTGGGTCTTTTGTCAGCGCTGATAATGATTTTGTGTTCGTCATAATGCATTATATCCAATGCAGTTTTGAACAATCTGACGAATTCATTATGCTCATAGAGAGGATTTTGCAATTGTTCGATAATTTCACGTTAAGTTTCAGTAAAAATTGCACAGCGGTGATTTAGTTCAACTGCCGAATCACCAATGAAATAGATCTGAAGGAATTTAAGATCTTTGTTTTGTGGTGATAACAAAGCGCCCGCTCGGTGGTGAATTTGCCCATGAATCTGAATGTTGGAATGCAATTTCGAAAAAATGTGAGTTGTTATTTTTGATAATAAAGAGACGCCATTACCTTATAACTTGGATTGTAGCCTGATTGATGAAAAACCTCGACTCCAAATGACGTAATTGGAAAGCATCCGTTATATTTTTGTGCAAGCTTTAGGAAACTGTTTGATTGGGCTGAATTTCTATATAGTAGCGAATACAATGGCCCTGGTGGACTTATCGCGGGACTAAGTTCGACCGATCGCGTTCGCAGCTGCCAGAGAAGTCACGATCGCGTTCGACGCTGCCAGGGAAGTGATCGCGGTCGAAAATTGCAAAGCCATTGTCGCCTAGTCTCTGCCAAAAATGTCCGGGCAGCGCAGCTTTCGGCCGTCGGCTTTGTTATTGTTTTTGTTTATGTTTTGATCGTCATGTAAATAAACACGATCAAAACGTAAACACGCACGATCGTCGGAGGGGAAATGTCGCTGCCTCTGCCGCTGTTCGCGTCGGCTTGCGTCGGCAGCGGAGAGGGGAAATGTCTTCAGCGCGGTCGCTACAGTCCGTCTTTGAAAAATGTATACGCTTGTTCGTTGCGGTCTTAATTTAAATCTAATTTGGTCCTTCTTGGGCAAAGTATCTTTGGGCTTCATGCCCGCTAAATGTACAGTTGTGTGTGTGAGTGTGTGTGTGGTGTGTGTGTGGTGTGTGCGTGTATGTGCCTAATCCTAACTTATAAAATATACTAAATTCTAGGGTAAATTATATTATTCATATACACTACTAGCGGACCCGGCGAACTTTATCTCGCCCCAACTTCGACTGATTAAAACAAATTAAATTGAGACATTCCGTTTCTACTTTGACGTACATGTCGAAACAGTACTGTTGAAACATCATCAATCGATACGCATCAAAATTCATAGAGCTGACCTTATTCCTATCTTCTCCTAAAAATTTTAGGCTAAAATTTTAATTCAAAATTAGTTGAGAATCAAAAAGAAGTGATGACTTTTAAACAAACCTGTCGTTGGATTGACAAATTTTTTTGACTTGAAATCTGTGGAGAGCGATCTGATAAACAATATTTTTTGTTTTGTTATCCGGTGTAAAAATAAATAATGATGACGGCTTTCCCACATGCGAACAGGCTACGTATAGCTGGCCATGTGAAAAACATGGATATTCTAGATTTATCCCGCAGACTTCCAACGATTGGCCTTGCGATTTATTGATGGTCATCGCAAATGCCAATCGAACTGGGAACTGAATCGTCTTGAATTGGAATGGAAGATCTGTTGGAATAATAGGAATTCGTGGGATAAGAACTACATACCTCTCCTTTAAATTTGCCCTTGCATATGGCGCGTACTTCCAACATAAGTTGCTGGGAGATTGGTCAAACAACCGATGTTGGCCGCGTGTCCTTCAGTAGCGATGGCGTCACGCAAGTGAATGTACTCGTCTGACCGCAAGTTCGACTGATTAAAACGAATGAAATTGAGACGTTCCGTTTTTACATTGACGTACATGTCGACACAATACTGTTGAAGCAAACGGTGGTATCTGAACAGATGATTGTCAACATCTAGTCGAATCATCAATCGATACGCATCAAAATTCATAGAGTTGACCTTCTTATTCGTTTCTTCTCCTAGAATTTGAATTCAAACTTAGTTGTAGAATCAAAAAGAAGTGATGACTTGTAAACAAACCTGTCGTTGGATTGACCATCTTTATGTTGAAGTGATACCCATCTTCTCCACGACAGAACATTAACGGATATTGAAGAGCATCATGTGACCGATGAGTCTCATAAACTCGCTGCACTTGGCCATTATCCCGACGGTTAAAAACAATATCGCGTTATTCCACATTCTCGCCAACAATCACCACTGCGTGTTCATTGATAGTGGGAGCGTTAAATTGTCTTGCATGGCTACCAGTGGGTCTTTTGTCAGCGCTGATAATGATTTTGTGTTCGTCATAATGCATTATATCCAATGCAGTTTTGAACAATCTGACGAATTCATTATGCTCATAGAGAGGATTTTGCAATTGTTCGATAATTTCACGTTAAGTTTCAGTAAAAATTGCACAGCGGTGATTTAGTTCAACTGCCGAATCACCAATAAAATAGATCTGAAGGAATTTAAGATTTTTGTTTTGTGGTGATAACAAAGCGCCCGCTCGGTGGTGAATTTGCCCATGAATCTGAATGTTGGAATGCAATTTCGAAAAAATGTGAGTTGTTATTTTTGATAATAAAGAGACGCCATTACCTTATAACTTGGATTGTAGCCTGATTGATGAAAAACCTCGACTCCAAATGACGTAATTGGAAAGCATCCGTTATTTTTATTTTATTTTATTGAACGTTAGAATAGTTTATAAAACTAAGACTAACATGTAGATATATAGTGCGAGCTGCCAGGGCCATCGACTATATATGGGGAGCATCCGTTATATTTTTGTGCAAGCTTTAGGAAACTGTTTGATTGGGCTGAATTTCTATATAGTAGCGAATACAATGGCCCTGGTGGATGAGCCAAAACGGGCAATTTAATTTTGCCACCTGCACAGTATAAGCCGGGGGTTTCCAACCGAAACTTCAGTGCATTGCAATGCTGACATACAACAGACAATGAACCAATAACAACGCAGGTAAGATCCTTGTAGGATGTTTCAGGATTGTATGCGAATGCAGCGCGATTCAAGTTTTCATTTGCGGCTCGTCTTTCTCTATTATTTTGTCGGGCTTGAGGTGATTTTTGTGGAGCGCGAAGCTGTGCCATTTGGGCACGTATCGATGCATTTATTTCTGTACGTTCCTCTTGCGTCCGACTATTACGGGAATTCGGAATACTTATTGCATTGCGTGAACGCCGTCCAAGTCTTGATCGTCTAACAGAAGGCATTACTTCCAATTGGTAATGCTTCGTTAGTTCGATTTTTTTGTTTAAATATTTTTTTACCGAGTTCATTGATACAGAATTTCAACGCAGCTATGATCTTTGTAGGGTGTTTCAGAATTTTACATACAACAGTGTGTCCATCTGTTGAGCCGCTAGCGACTTTTCCGGAAGGACTTCCCAAAATTTTCTTACCTTCTTACCTTCTTCTGACAATTACAAACAACTGAAAAAAATTTGAGCCAAATCGGCCCAGCCGTTCTCTTGTGATGCCATTAGTAACATTTTTTGTCTCCATTTTTATATATATAGATTTATATATAGGGTTTTGTGACTTCGTCACACTCCACCCTATCTTCGGGAGGGCTGAAGAGTGACGATAATCCTTCCGCTCCGGTTCACCTGGACTCGGAAACGCTGGTTTCCCTCCTCCTCCAGGATCCGGATCGACCGTCGCCTTGGTGTCGCCAGCCGCCCTTGAATCCGGCGGAGCAAGGCGGCTGGCAATGTGCCGTTGGGCGTGGTCCACTCCGCTGGAGCCGGTACCCAGCGGGGAGGGTTGGTGGCCTCTTCGCCGGTGTCCAACGATGATTCGTCGGATGAGCTGGGCGGGCTGTCTGCCCAGGGAGCGCTTCGGCGTCGTGCTCGGCGGCGCGGGGTCGGTGATGGTGGGCCATTCGTTGGCGGTTGGGCAACCGGTGGGTTGCCGAGTTCCTCGCTGAGGTCTTGTGCTCTTCGGCGTGCCTCCTCTGCGGCCAGCTCCGCAATGGTGGGTAGGCGTGGTCGAGGATCGCGGCTGGGGGTCACCGCGGCGCATCGGGCGGTGGTGTGAGGACCGTGGTATGGTCCAAGGCCAAATATTTCCTCGTAGGAGGGCGGAGGGGATCTGGCACGGCTGGCGGTGAAGGGTGCCCAGCCTTGGAGGGACGGAGCCCCGACGTGAGAGGCGCTGGGCGGAGTCCAACGCGGGGGTGGCGACCTGGAGCCATGGGCCCTGCCGCTGTCCCGGCTGGTCTCGTCCTCTTCGGCTGAGATGGTCGATGCCGACTCGTCATCGGTGGGTCCGGTGGCGTGGGGCGGAGTCTGACTCGGGGATGACGGTCGCGAGGCGTGTAGCTATCCCGGCTGACCTCGTCCTCGTCGGCCGAGATGGTTGACGGCGTGTTGTCCCGGTGTCCCCCCAATCAATGAGGCCTTTCGGGATTTCCCCGAAGCACTCGACCAGGGCGGCTTCCACTTCACCCATATATGGCGGGGTTCGGCGGGTGCTGGTGTGAGGCGGTGTGGTGCGCCTCCTCCGAATGTCGCGACTGTCCTCCGCGGTGGGGTTGTACAGGACGGTCGCGTCGCTGTCGTCATCGCCCTCGCCGGTCGGATTGTAGCTCCGACGGGTGCCAACGCTGTCGTCCTCGTCATCGGTGACGAGGTCGTACCTCGCGCCTAGAGGGCCGAGAGAGCCTGTTGCCGGCGGCTCCGTGTGTGGTGGGCCCCTTTGGTCCAGGCCTATGGCTGCTTCGTCTGGGTCCTCGATGGTGCTGAAGAGGTCGCCCAGGGTGTCCTCTACCAGGCGGTCGAAATTGAACCAATCGTCTGACAGGGAGAAGGCTTGGTTCCAGGCGTCTTCGACGTCGGCGGCGGGTGCGGGGTCTCCGGATGGAGCCTCGCGTCGTTGGGGCGGCGTGAGGTTGTCAGGTGGCACCTCCTCCTCGTCATTGCCGTTGGTAGGGGCAACTTCCGGAGGGGGTGCCTGCGGCCCTATGTGGCCGGTGCGCAGGGGTGCCTGGAGCGGCATGCCCCTTAAGGGTGCTGGGTGGAGTCCAGCGTCGTCGCTCTGGTGGGCCTCCTCCTCGTCATCGTCACGGGGGATGACTTCCAGAGGGGCCCGTTGAGGCCCAATGAGGCCGGCGAGCAGGGGTACCAGGGGTGGCATTCCTCTTGATGATGATGGCCGTTCGGCGTAGTCGATGTGGCCCACTCCCTCCTCGTCATCGCCACGGTGGTGGGCGACTTCCAGAGGGAGCAGTGATGGCCCGATGGAGCTGGTGTGCTGGGACGCCAATGGTGGCATCCCCTCGGTAGCGGGCCGACGGGGCCCGGTGTGGTTGCCGGTGTTCGCCTCCTTCATGTTGTCGTCGTCGATGGTGACGACCTCGACGGGTAGAACCCGTGGCCGGAAGGGGCCGACGCTATGGGCGACGAGGCTGCCTCTGGGACGCGGCTGGCTTGGGCCGGCGCCGTGGAGCGCCTGTAGGAGCTCGTCCACTGCACAGTACATCCATGCGGTGTCCTGTGCCGCCGGGGCGGGAGTCGGCGGATGGCCTTGTCCGTCCATCGTCTGGGCGGTTAACGTCCTTGTGGCGACGGTGGTCTGGCGAAGACGTGGCAGTGGTTCTGCGTAGATGCAGGTGTCAGGCGTGCTTTGCCTGCGGGGAGCGTGGCTCGTTGTGCCTCTTGGTAGGCTGGCTGAGGACTGCTGCTGTAAGGACAGAGAGATTGTATTAGTGAGTGGCCCTGGGCCCTACCTAATGGAGTGGGCTAGGGTTGGCTACGGCTACGGCTTTTTGGAAAGAGACGCATGTTCACCCCACTAGGGGGTTCGGGACGTTGGACAGGCGCGCCTGTCAACAAGTGGTCCCTGTGAAACATGGTCGCCTTCCCTACATGGGTGCTCGTCGCTAGTGTTGGCGGCGCGGGATGGGTCCCTTGCGCCGTGCGGTCTTGGCTGCTGGCTGTGCGTCCAGAGTGGTGTCGTCGGCTTCTTCGATCGTGGTGTCTCCGGCGTCGGTGTCTTCCCGGTGGGTTCCGGCTTCGGTGTCTGCCTCATCCTCGTGGTGGTACGGCTTCAGCTGGTTCAGGCTGGCGGTCCGCCGGCGTCGGCTTCCTGGCATGTGCAGTTGCACGATGTTCGGCGACGGGAACTTCGCTACCCTGAAGGGTCCTTCGTACTTCGCTGCTAACTTCGCGGCAAAGCCCTCGGCTGCGTTAGATAAGGCGTGTCGGCGTACTAGGACCATGGATTCAACTGGTGGTCTCCACGTCCTCCGGCGTATGATGTTCCGGAGTTGCTCGCTTCGCTCTGTCGGGGTAACCTCTGGGGTGCCTCGTCCGGGGGTAACTTCGTCTTACAACGTCTTCGGGAGTCGCGGTTCTCGGCCTTGTACCAAGAATGCGGGGCTGAATCCGGTAGTGTCCGAGACACTACTATTTATGGCCAAGGATATCTCCGGTAGGAGTTGATCCCACTCGTTCTGCTGGCCTCCATCTAAGTATTGGGCGATCATCGTCTTGATCGTTCGATTTGCCCTTTCCGTGGGATTCTGCCTCGGAGTGTAGGGCGCCGTGTGCTGCAGCTCCATCCCTAGCGACTGGCAGAACTTCTGGAATGAGCGGCCGGTGAACTGCGTACCGTTGTCGCAGACAAATGTTCGGGGAACACCGAATCGGCTCAATATCCGCTCTCTGAAGGCTCGTTCCAGATGTGTGGCGGTAGCTTTGCGAAGCGGCACTAGCTCCACCCACTTGCTGAAGGCGTCCAGAAATACTAGCAGCATCGTATTGCCCTGTTTCGACCGCGGCAGCGGGCCGACGAAATCTGCGCAAAGGATGTGGAACGGCTCCTCGACCTGTCGAGTAAACATTTGACCCGCGGGTTTTTCTTGGCTCACCTTATATCGCTGACAAGTGGGACAACGGCGAACGTACCGAGCCACCTCGCGGAACAATCGAGGCCAGTAATAGCGCTGGGCCACGCGAGTGCTGGTTTTCCGGACTCCTAAATGACCGGCAGTGGGGTGATCGTGGCACTCTTCGAGTACTCGCTGGCGATAGTCTGATCCTACGCAAAGTTCCAGGGCGTGTACTCAGATCGGAGTCCAAGGCGACGATATAGCTGGCCATTCTCCTCTCGGTAGTCCGGGAATTTTGCTGGTTCGGTCCGAATCCTCTGGAGCATCCTCGTGAACCACTTATAGTTGACTCCTTGTACCTCCGCTTGCTGCACTATGGGCAGCGGTTGGCGAGAAAGGGCATCGGCCACTAAGTTCTGGGCCCCCTTCCGGTAATGGACATCGTACTGATACTGTTGTAACTCCAATGCCCAGCGGGCAATCCTGCCTGTTGGATTGTCGATGGAGTTCAACCACTTCGGGGAGTGGTGATCTGTGAGGACTTCGAAGCGGTATCTGAAAAAAATTTGAGCCAAATCGGCCCAGCCGTTCTCTTGTGATGCCATTAGTAACATTTTTTGTCTCCATTTTTATATATATAGATTTATATATAGGGTTTTGTGACTTCGTCACACTCCACCCTATCTTCGGGAGGGCTGAAGAGTGACGATAACCCTTCCGCTCCGGTTCACCTGGACTCGGAAACGCTGGTTTCCCTCCTCCTCCAGGATCCGGATCGACCGTCGCCTTGGTGTCGCCAGCCGCCCTTGAATCCGGCGGAGCAAGGCGGCTGGCAATGTGCCGTTGGGCGTGGTCCACTCCGCTGGAGCCGGTACCCAGCGGGGAGGGTTGGTGGCCTCTTCGCCGGTGTCCAACGATGATTCGTCGGATGAGCTGGGCGGGCTGTCTGCCCAGGGAGCGCTTCGGCGTCGTGCTCGGCGGCGCGGGGTCGGTGATGGTGGGCCATTCGTTGGCGGTTGGGCAACCGGTGGGTTGCCGAGTTCCTCGCTGAGGTCTTGTGCTCTTCGGCGTGCCTCCTCTGCGGCCAGCTCCGCAATGGTGGGTAGGCGTGGTCGAGGATCGCGGCTGGGGGTCACCGCGGCGCATCGGGCGGTGGTGTGAGGACCGTGGTATGGTCCAAGGCCAAATATTTCCTCGTAGGAGGGCGGAGGGGATCTGGCACGGCTGGCGGTGAAGGGTGCCCAGCCTTGGAGGGACGGAGCCCCGACGTGAGAGGCGCTGGGCGGAGTCCAACGCGGGGGTGGCGACCTGGAGCCATGGGCCCTGCCGCTGTCCCGGCTGGTCTCGTCCTCTTCGGCTGAGATGGTCGATGCCGACTCGTCATCGGTGGGTCCGGTGGCGTGGGGCGGAGTCTGACTCGGGGATGACGGTCGCGAGGCGTGTAGCTGGCTGCTATCCCGGCTGACCTCGTCCTCGTCGGCCGAGATGGTTGACGGCGTGTTGTCCCGGTGTCCCCCCAATCAATGAGGCCTTTCGGGATTTCCCCGAAGCACTCGACCAGGGCGGCTTCCACTTCACCCATATATGGCGGGGTTCGGCGGGTGCTGGTGTGAGGCGGTGTGGTGCGCCTCCTCCGGATGTCGCGACTGTCCTCCGCGGTGGGGTTGTACAGGACGGTCGCGTCGCTGTCGTCATCGCCCTCGCCGGTCGGATTGTAGCTCCGACGGGTGCCAACGCTGTCGTCCTCGTCATCGGTGACGAGGTCGTACCTCGCGCCTAGAGGGCCGAGAGAGCCTGTTGCCGGCGGCTCCGTGTGTGGTGGGCCCCTTTGGTCCAGGCCTATGGCTGCTTCGTCTGGGTCCTCGATGGTGCTGAAGAGGTCGCCCAGGGTGTCCTCTACCAGGCGGTCGAAATTGAACCAATCGTCTGACAGGGAGAAGGCTTGGTTCCAGGCGTCTTCGACGTCGGTGGCGGGTGCGGGGTCTCCGGATGGAGCCTCGCGTCGTTGGGGCGGCGTGAGGTTGTCAGGTGGCACCTCCTCCTCGTCATTGCCGTTGGTAGGGGCAACTTCCGGAGGGGGTGCCTGCGGCCCTATGTGGCCGGTGCGCAGGGGTGCCTGGAGCGGCATGCCCCTTAAGGGTGCTGGGTGGAGTCCAGCGTCGTCGCTCTGGTGGGCCTCCTCCTCGTCATCGTCACGGGGGATGACTTCCAGAGGGGCCCGTTGAGGCCCAATGAGGCCGGCGAGCAGGGGTACCAGGGGTGGCATTCCTCTTGATGATGATGGCCGTTCGGCGTAGTCGATGTGGCCCACTCCCTCCTCGTCATCGCCACGGTGGTGGGCGACTTCCAGAGGGAGCAGTGATGGCCCGATGGAGCTGGTGTGCTGGGACGCCAATGGTGGCATCCCCTCGGTAGCGGGCCGACGGGGCCCGGTGTGGTTGCCGGTGTTCGCCTCCTTCATGTTGTCGTCGTCGATGGTGACGACCTCGACGGGTAGAACCCGTGGCCGGAAGGGGCCGACGCTATGGGCGACGAGGCTGCCTCTGGGACGCGGCTGGCTTGGGCCGGCGCCGTGGAGCGCCTGTAGGAGCTCGTCCACTGCACAGTACATCCATGCGGTGTCCTGTGCCGCCGGGGCGGGAGTCGGCGGATGGCCTTGTCCGTCCATCGTCTGGGCGGTTAACGTCCTTGTGGCGACGGTGGTCTGGCGAAGACGTGGCAGTGGTTCTGCGTAGATGCAGGTGTCAGGCGTGCTTTGCCTGCGGGGAGCGTGGCTCGTTGTGCCTCTTGGTAGGCTGGCTGAGGACTGCTGCTGTAAGGACAGAGAGATTGTATTAGTGAGTGGCCCTGGGCCCTACCTAATGGAGTGGGCTAGGGTTGGCTACGGCTACGGCTTTTTGGAAAGAGACGCATGTTCACCCCACTAGGGGGTTCGGGACGTTGGACAGGCGCGCCTGTCAACAAGTGGTCCCTGTGAAACATGGTCGCCTTCCCTACATGGGTGCTCGTCGCTAGTGTTGGCGGCGCGGGATGGGTCCCTTGCGCCGTGCGGTCTTGGCTGCTGGCTGTGCGTCCAGAGTGGTGTCGTCTTACAACGTCTTCGGGAGTCGCGGTTCTCGGCCTTGTACCAAGAATGCGGGGCTGAATCCGGTAGTGTCCGAGACACTACTATTTATGGCCAAGGATATCTCCGGTAGGAGTTGATCCCACTCGTTCTGCTGGCCTCCATCTAAGTATTGGGCGATCATCGTCTTGATCGTTCGATTTGCCCTTTCCGTGGGATTCTGCCTCGGAGTGTAGGGCGCCGTGTGCTGCAGCTCCATCCCTAGCGACTGGCAGAACTTCTGGAATGAGCGGCCGGTGAACTGCGTACCGTTGTCGCAGACAAATGTTCGGGGAACACCGAATCGGCTCAATATCCGCTCTCTGAAGGCTCGTTCCAGATGTGTGGCGGTAGCTTTGCGAAGCGGCACTAGCTCCACCCACTTGCTGAAGGCGTCCAGAAATACTAGCAGCATCGTATTGCCCTGTTTCGACCGCGGCAGCGGGCCGACGAAATCTGCGCAAAGGATGTGGAACGGCTCCTCGACCTGTCGAGTAAACATTTGACCCGCGGGTTTTTCTTGGCTCACCTTATATCGCTGACAAGTGGGACAACGGCGAACGTACCGAGCCACCTCGCGGAACAATCGAGGCCAGTAATAGCGCTGGGCCACGCGAGTGCTGGTTTTCCGGACTCCTAAATGACCGGCAGTGGGGTGATCGTGGCACTCTTCGAGTACTCGCTGGCGATAGTCTGATCCTACGCAAAGTTCCAGGGCGTGTACTCAGATCGGAGTCCAAGGCGACGATATAGCTGGCCATTCTCCTCTCGGTAGTCCGGGAATTTTGCTGGTTCGGTCCGAATCCTCTGGAGCATCCTCGTGAACCACTTATAGTTGACTCCTTGTACCTCCGCTTGCTGCACTATGGGCAGCGGTTGGCGAGAAAGGGCATCGGCCACTAAGTTCTGGGCCCCCTTCCGGTAATGGACATCGTACTGATACTGTTGTAACTCCAATGCCCAGCGGGCAATCCTGCCTGTTGGATTGTCGATGGAGTTCAACCACTTCGGGGAGTGGTGATCTGTGAGGACTTCGAAGCGGTATCCCTCGATGTAACACCGCATCTTCCGAATCGCCCAGACGATGGCGAGGCACTCCTTCTCAGTCATCGAGTAGTTCCTCTCGGCTGTGTTGAGCCTGCGGCTGGCGTACGCTATCACCCTCTCGTTTCCCTCGATGGTCTGTGTGAGTACGGCTCCGATTCCGTAATCACTGGCGTCAGTTTGTAGCACAAACTTCTCTGCAAAATCTGGGCAAACTAGAATAGGGGCTTCGGTCAGCAGCGTCTTCAGCTCCTGGAAGGCCTGGTCTTGTCTTTGGGTCCATTCCCACTTGTGGCCCTTCTTCAGCAGCGATGTCATGGGTGCCACAACATCGGCCAAGTTCGGCACGAAGCGGCGATACCAGGAAGCGATTCCCAGGCACCTGCGTAGCTCCTTCAGGTTCGTCGGCGGTGCGAGTCCACGGATCGCAGCGACCTTGTCCGGATCCGTGTGGATTCCGGCTTCGCTGATCATGTGACCCAAGTACACGATGCGGCGCTGGAAGAAATGACACTTCCCTCTGTTGAGGCGCAGGTTTGCGCAGCGGAGGCATCTGAAGACTTCTCCAAGATTGGCGACATGCTCCTCCAGTGTGGAGCCGATGACAATGATGTCATCCAGATATGCAAACGCATGAGGTTCCATATCCGGACCGATGACCGTGTCTAAGGCGCGTTGAAACGCGGCGGGGGCGGAGTGAAGTCCGAAAGGCATGGCTCTCCAATGAAACAACCCTCTTCCGGGAACGGTAAACGCCGTGCACTCCCGGCTGTCCGGGGCCACTGGGATTTGCCAATACCCATTTTTGAGGTCCAACGTCGAAATGAATTTCGCGTTCCGGAGTCGCTCCAAGATCTGATGGATCCTAGGAAGCGGATACGCGTCTGGCACGGAGTTCTCGTTGAGTTGGCGATAGTCCACGCACATGCGGACTTCGCCATTCTTTTTGGCCGCGATTACGATGGGCGCGCTGTGCGGGCTTTTGGAAGGTTCAATGCGCCCGTCTCGGAGGAGTTCATTGATCTGCTTGTCAATGATGGCCCTCATGGCTGGATTCCTTGGAAAGTATCGCTGTTTAAGGGGTCTGTCGGTGCGCATGAAGATGCGATGCTCTGCGATGTGTGATACCCCTGAGAGGGTATCAAATTTGGCCAGTTCCTGGTCCAGGAACTCCTTCACCCAAGGCTCGGGGTAATCCGGCGTCTCGGGTTACTCTGTCTGGAAAGAGACCTGATCCTCTGTGGGATGACTCATCGAATTGACGGTATCGCATAGGGGCGGGCTCGGCTCCGGCGTTTCCTCGACGTGATCCTGGAAGCGGACACGTTTTGTGGAGGTACGGAAGGGATTCCGTTGCGCGGCTGTGGCATCTGCCACGGGCAAAGCCTGTCTCCAACAGGGCGGCTGGTTCTCCGTCGCTGGTGATGCTGTGTCTCGAAACTGTGCTCGAGGTGAGGTGCTTGGCTGGTCTTCGAGTTCGGAGCATGGCTCCCTTGGCTGCCCTCGATGGGTAGAGCGTGGCTCTCCTTGGGCTGTCGTCGGTGGCTTCTCGGCGTGGGTGGAGTGTGACTCCGGTGTCGTCCTTCGCTGATCAGAGTGTGACTCTGCATGAGGTGCCCCTGGTGGCTCTTCGGATGTGGAGCGTGGCTCCGTTGATGTGCTTCGCTGATCAGAGCGTGGCTCTGAGTGGTGTACCGTTGACGGCTCTTCGGATGTGGAGCGCGGCTCCGTCGATGTACTTCGTTGATCAGAGCGTGGCTCTGAGTGATGTGCCATGGATGGCTCTTCGTGGTTGGAGTGTGACTCCCTTCGCTGGTCAGAGCGTGGCTCTGCGGGCTGGTCCCGTGAGTTGGAGCGTGGCTCCCTTCGCTGGTCAGAGCGTGGCTCTGTCGTTGGTCTACGCTGGTCAGAGCGTGGCTCTGTTGTTGTTCTTCGCTGATCAGAGCGTGGCTCTGCTGTTGTTCTTCGCTGATCGTTCGGTCGCAGTCGGAGGGTTTGCCCGCCGCATAGCAGAGGAAATCCATTCCTAGGAGTATGTCGTCCAGTGCGTCCGACATCACGAGGAGAATGGTGGGCGTCCGTTCGCTCCCGAGGTAGATGTTTGCCGCCAGAGCTCTGGTCAGCTCGCGGCATGTTCCGTCGGCGAGTTTTACCTGGGTACGGATGTCCCGTGTGTTCCTTCCGTTATCCAGCATTTGAGCCAGCCCTTCGCTAATGAAGCTATGGGTGGCTCCGGTGTCCAGGGTAGCTGTGAACCGCTGCCCCTCCATGTGGATGGTAGCGCGGATGCGTCCCTGGTACTGATGGAGAGTGTCTCCTATTGACTTCGGGGATACGGAGGGTTCCTCGGGTGATTCCCGGTCACACGAGGCCCTTGCGCGTTTCCCGACGGTGGCTGTCGGCAACAGTCGATCGTCCTGCGTCCTCGTTGACCGCAATCCCAACAGAATAGGATCCGTGGATTCCTGCATTCGGCTTCGAAGTGTCCGGATTGTCCGCAATTCCGGCAGGCGACGCGAACGTTGACGGCTTCCGGTCGTGGTGATACCGCGCTCTGACTGGTGCAAGCGTTCCGGCTAAGGGAACCGTTGAGGGCGTTGCCTGAAGAGGGCGCCTGTTGTGTGCGTCGAGTGGGCATCCTGTCTCCGTCTTCTGCGTAGCTGGCTCCTGTGGCCTGGCGTTGAGTCGGGATCCGGTTCTCGAGCGTTCTTCCGCCTCGGCTGCGTGTCTCCTCGTAGTTGGTCACGAGCTGCGTTAGCTCGGTCAGCGTACGGAAATCCTGCCTCCGGGTGTAGAGTTGATACTCCGGCAGCATATTTTCATAGATCCTCTCCAGTTCCTTGTCCAAGGAGAATCCGGCCCGGCGCATCTGCAAACGGATGTCGATAAGGTATTCCTTAAATGGCTCGTTGGGCTTCTGGAAGTGCATCCTAATCTCATCCTCCATCCGCTGATAGTATCGCGGTGGCAAGAAGAAGTCAAGGAACTCTCGGCGACCTCGGTCCAGCTGGCTTGCTGGAGTCCGCTCGTGCGGAACCAACTTTCGGCTCGGCCGGCCAGCAGCACCACCAGGGCTTGAGCCAGATATCTCCGCTCCTCGCTGTGCTCTATGAATCCAAGTGGATCCGTTGTTCCATCAAAGGAAAGACCCCACTTGGTCATCCGATCGATTAAGATGGCCCCTAAGCCGGCGTCGCTCGGGGAATGCGCAGGTCGCGGAGGCTCCTCCGCCTTCGGGCGTCGCCCTGTAGCGGGTGACGTACTGCGTGGTAAGAAGAGCGAAGGTGGTATCAACGATGCCGACGTGGTCGGTTCCGGCGAGATGAGAGACGGATCTAGCGGTATAGGCGACTTGACGTCGCCGGTGGGCGCGTTCCCGAACCGGCGTTCCAGTTCATCGAGTCGATCCTGGATTTCCTCGGAATTGCTAGGCTGCCGCGCAAATGCTATGAGCCGCGCGCGTTGCTCGTCCACCGTGCCGCTTCGGTCGAGTCCGAACTCGCCGAGGATGGCTTCTAATTCCATCTTTTTGCGGTAGCTTATCCACGTGACGCCCATGGTTCGCAGGAGACGTAGAGAACAAGGATTAAAAGCAACAACGGGGCTCGAGTGAGTGGAAAAACGGCAGGATATCGCGGCAGCGACTGGATTCTATATTGCTGGACACGAGTTTGCTTGGAATGGATCTCGCAGGATCCGCACTGTGTGCACGTATACCCTTGATTCGGATCTCGCAGGATCACAGAGAATCTTACTTTATTATATCTTATTGGTGTTTTATTATATTTATTCCAATCTTATTGTTTATTCGTTAGTATTTATTTATCCTTATTATTTGTATTTATTATTTTATTTTATCGATATTTTTAGTTATTCGATTTCAATTTATTATCTTCGGTATTTTTATTCGTTTATTCCTTTCCAGTATTTTCGGCGATCGATTATTATTTATTCTTTTAGTATTTATCCTTCGATTAATGTTTATTCGATTTTTCAGTATATTTGTTTTCTCGGCGGTTATTTTATTTTTATTCAAATTTTATTGTTGATTTATGCCCTATATTTGTATTTATTTTATTTTATTTTATTTTTATTTATTTATTTGATTATTTTATTTATTTTATTTCGATTTATTTTAATTTTTATTGTTTTTTCGTTTATTTATTTGCATTAATTATTATTTTTTTTTTTATGAAATTTGTTATTATCTTCTCGGCGGCAGGATCTCGCAGGATTCTTCGAGGGTTCGTGGGCGTCCTTAACTTGGTTAAAGGATAGCGAAAATCTTCCCGGTGTGTAAGGGTACGACGACGAGTTTTGATGAGTGGGTCTTTCGAGGTGTAAGGTCTGCGACGATGTGTATTCAACGATGGTTTTCAGAGTGTATTAAAGACTGCGAGCGATGTGTATTCAAATAGTGGATCTTGCCAAAGTGTCTTCAATGAGCCGATCTTCCGAAGTGTGTCCCTCCTAGCGAGGGTCCCCTGTATATATTAATGCTTAAGCTAGCCGACGCTGCTGCCGCGGGCAGAGCAGAACTGGAGATGTGTGTGGGCCACGTGTGTGTGTGCTTGCTCGAAGCGTCCCTCTGCCGGCGTTGACGCTGGCAGTGATGTTGACTACGATTTCTGGCGTAACTGTACCGCTTGCTTTGGCGACGATGCGCCGTATGCACCGTATGCACCAATGGAAATTTACCACGCGTTTTTTTTTTTTTCTATTCCCTTTTCTCCTTTACTTTGCCGATTTTTGCCGGCGACCGTACGTCGCGACACGTGGGACGAAAATTTCTTACACTCGCAAAAGCGAATGTGCGCTGGTCGAAAAATATGTTTATAAAATATATTTCCTGACATTAAATTTTCCATCCTCGTCGTTTAGAAAACTACATTTCCCTGTTTTTGCCTTCGCGAAAAATTTATTTTTATATATTTTTCCACTACAAAATTTTGTTTTCGGCCAATGGGGCTTTAATCCATTGAGAAAAATTATCCTAGCTGTCCTGACCGGTCCCTGTTCGGGCGCCATCTGTAAGGATGTGTCTTAGGCCGGGGTAAACCTCAGCGGCCCAGGATTCCTCTCCAGAAATATTTATATTTTTAGAGACGGCCAGAACATGGACGCCGAATTTTAATGAATTTTCTAGGCAAATAATAGCAGCGAAAGGGGGCTCGTTTTCGAGGGGAAAAATCTGACGTGATGAAATGGGAACCTTGGACGCGATTACCCTGGCGATGGCCAGGTGCTCCTCCGTTTCCGGCGCCCGCTCGGTTGCCCAGCAGCGGCGACTCTTTCGATCGGCAAAATCTCCGCCGCCCGGGATGACCCAGCGGCGATGGCGGGCAAAATGCAGATCGGAAGGGAAAGGAGAGGGAAAAGGGGAAAACACGCGCCGGCGGCGATGAACTCGTAGCTCGGGAGAACCCAGCAGGCCCGATGCCCACGCCAGATTTGTGCCCGGGAAAACCCAGCGGCGACAAATCCCGCTCCCGTCCCGCTTCTCCGGCCCGGAGTTTGCCCAGCGGCCACGCGAAGTTGGTGCGGGGGAACCCAGCCACCAGCTCGGCGAGTGAGTGAGCGGGAGGGGAACACTTTGGCACGCGTCACAATAAGGGTTGACTGTTGCTACGCGGAGTTCGGTGTGAGTGAGAGGGAGAAAACGATACGATTTTGATCTTCATTTTTATTACGTAACTGTGTACATTTATTCCTAACTTTGGCTACGGTTAACAACACCTTGCCTGGCCCTACGCCACACTCCAGAAAAGCTACTCTGACATGGCTCACCCGCTGTTGTCGGTGGGCGAGGACACGTGTCCGTCAGCCGAAGGCTCCTCGGGCACTCGCGTGTCCTTTGGGACTTGGATACTGCGTCGATGGTTTTCGAGTCCTTTTGAA
This sequence comes from Drosophila kikkawai, assembly GCF_030179895.1. Lineage (NCBI taxonomy): Eukaryota > Metazoa > Arthropoda > Insecta > Diptera > Drosophilidae > Drosophila > Drosophila kikkawai. Next base: position 93,996 of record NW_027222587.1, read on the forward strand.
CTTATCGCGGGACTAAGTTCGACCGATCGCGTTCGCAGCTGCCAGAGAAGTCACGATCGCGTTCGACGCTGCCAGGGAAGTGATCGCGGTCGAAAATTGCAAAGCCCTTGTCGCCTAGTCTCTGCCAAAAATGTCCGGGCAGCGCAGCTTTCGGCCGTCGGCTTTATTATTGTTTTTGTTTATGTTTTGATCGTCATGTAAATAAACACGATCAAAACGTAAACACGCACGATCGTCGGAGGGGAAATGTCGCTGCCTCTGCCGCTGTTCGCGTCGGCTTGCGTCGGCAGCGGAGAGGGGAAATGTCTTCAGCGCGGTCGCTACAGTCCGTCTTTGAAAAATGTATACGCTTGTTCGTTGCGGTCTTAATTTAAATCTAATTTGGCCCTTCTTGGGCAAAGTAACTTTGGGCTTCATGCCCGCTAAATGTACAGTTGTGTTTATTTTTATTTTTTTTTTTTTTATTAAAAAAGAATATAGAGTTAAGAGTAATATACAAAAAGGGAAAGAGTGGAAGAGTCCGCACCCGTGGGACTGCCGCAAAGCTATACTTCACCGGGGCGGCTGGCGGTCCTAATGCCGCTCATCGGCCTTCAGTGCGACGGGTCTGCTCCCGGCGCCTCAGCTCTCGCATCACGGATGCTGCCATTTCAGCAACCGCATCCCATTTGGAGGGGGTCTCCATCATGCAGCAGACTAAGTTGTCGGGTGTCAGGCGGCAGTTAATTGCCGCTTCCAGCGCGGCTCGTTCCGCCGAGAAAAGGGGGCATACGAAGAATGCATGCTCCGCGTCCTCAGTAAAAGCGCTGCCACAGTAGTCGCAGTACGGGTCGACCTCATGCTTAAACCTGTGCAGGTAAGCCTTGAAGCAACCATGTCCTGTGATGATCTGCGTGGTGTAGTAGTCCAGCTGACCATGTCGTCTCTGCAACCAGGGAACCAGATCGGGGATGAGCCTGTAGGTCCATCGTCCTGTGCTCGCGTTGTTCCATCTATCCTGCCATCGAGCCATGGTGCTGCTTCTCTGGATTCTGCTACCTGAATTCCCAGTCCTGCGCTCCTCTGCCAGTAGGTCTATTGGGATTGCTCCCGATACCACCAATGCAGCTTCTTCTGACACCGTGCAGAAGCAGCTCGAGATGCGCAAAGCACAGCGTCTGTAGACAGACTTACACTGCCGGCTGTAGCTGACAGTCCTCATGGCTTCCGCCCAAATCGGAGCGGCGTACAAGATGGTCGAGGTCACCACTGTAGCTATTAATCGTCTGCTATGCTGCTTTGGGCCACGGGTGTTGGCCATCATCCTAGAGATAGCGGCCGTGGCCTTAGATGCCTTGGCCGCTGCGTACTCCAGGTGGCTCTTAAAATTCAGCCTATGGTCGATCATGACTCCGAGGTACTTGATCGCCGGACTGGACTCGACGTATGTCGAGCCAACCCGGAAGGTGACCTTCTCTACGGTCTTTCTACTGCTTATGAGCACTGCTTCCGTTTTGTGTTCGGCGAGCGAGAGACCGTTGTCTTTCAGCCAAGACATCATCATGTCGATTGCAAGACTGCATTTAGCAGAGACATCGGGCAGGTGCTTTTCCACCGTGACCAGCGCTATATCGTCAGCGAACCCTACTACGGCGCAGCCATTTGGTAGTGGAAGTCTCAGGATCCCGTCGTACATGACGTTCCACAGGATTGGTCCAAGAACAGATCCCTGGGGTACACCACCTGTCACGTGATGGATCTGGTTGCCGTCGTCGGATGTGTACAGAAGGACGCGATCTTTGAAGTAGTGTAGTATGCACACATAACGAATACGCACTGTACCCAGAGTACTTAAAGAGTGCGCACTGTAATACTTTATTGCAGTGTTTACATATTTCAATGTCACGGTCACAAATCTTAAATGGCCGAAATATGAACCGATCGCTATGGTTTAGCCCGCACACAGAAAGTGCTAGCGTCGGCATATTCGTAACGAACGGACTGCACACGCATACCCCCTCGCGCCTCCACCTGAGAGTGCATAGCCAAGGTACATAAGTACTTTCCTTTACATATAAGAATATATATATGCAGCCGTCTCTCTGCCGCCGCCTGCGAGCAGCGCAGCTACGAGACTTAGTTTAAATTATAACTTAAGGAATATTGTAATAATCAGAAACCTTTTGAGAGTCGGCGCGGCACCTTAGCTGCTCCAACCCATCTAAAGAATAAATAAAATATCTACTACAAATTAAATAAAAATCTTATACATTTTGGGCACTGTCGGGACCATCATATTTCAGTAGTCCGCTATCAGGAGGGTGAGGTTCCCTGATATGCCGCCGTGTTTGAGTGCCTGCAGGACTAAGCTCCAATTTGCTGAGTTGAAAGCGTTTTTGATATCTAGGGTTCAGACCAGGCAGTATTGCTTGGTGCCTCCCTGCCATCTTTCGCCTCCGATCGCGTTTGCTGCCATTAGCGTTACCTCTCGTATCGCGTAGATCGTGCTCCGCTTCTTCCTGAAACCGTGCTGCTGATTCGATAGGGCTCCACGCTCTTCGATCTCTCTCTCCAACTTGTTGCAGATTATGCGCTCAAATATATTCCCCAGTGTGTTGAGCATGCACAGGGGGCGATATGAGGACGAGTCGTCATTCATTTTGCCTGGTTTAGGGATAAGCACTAGTCTCTGCTGTTTCCATGCTCTTGGAAAAGTGCGCTCCGCAATGCACCTGTTGTATACCTGTGCAAATAGGCTTGGGTATGACTTCATTATGGCATGAAGTGCAGCGTTGGGAATGCCATCGGGTCCCGGGGCTTTGGCTGCCTTGCTGCTGGCCACCGCGCACAGTAATTCCTCCTCGCTGGTGAAGATCGCTTCACTCGCAGCTATGTTTGGCAGATTATAGCTCCAAGTTGTTCCTGGGAGGTTGGAGTCGGCGGTCTGTAGAGCTTGCCCATGACCAGCTTGTAGGCCGAGCCGAAGGGTTCCTGGTCTGCTGCATCGCACAGCTCTTGAAAGCACC